>NC_090649.1:9300783-9310783 GCF_040937935.1 Hyperolius riggenbachi | reverse complement strand
GTCTTGGTCTTGTCTTCCATGGAATTGTAGGGTGCCAAAAGCAAGCTCACATGCGTTGGCCGGGAATCGAACCCGGGTCAACTGCTTGGAAGGCAGCTATGCTCACCACTATACCACCAACGCTACATGCTGAAACTTGCCTAGCATGTACCATTGCAATATACCCAAGAGAAAAATGAGCTTGCTTATTTGCCTACTTTGCTAGATGTAAGCAGTGGGACACATGGTGATACTGCTTACAGACTTCTATTCAAGACTTCAGAAAGATCATGTTCCCCCCTGGATGATGCTGGTGCAACACACACAGCAAAGGACAGCAATTTGAAGTCTGGAAGATTCCAGGGCAAGGGTGGGAAGGATGAAAAGCTAGGTGGCCATGCAACCATTCCTGCTAACCCAAAGCTTACTTGTGCCCTACAACACATTGGCTTAAGACTTGACCAAATCCAATGCTCCAATATGGGGAAGCTTCTCTGTTTGCTGTTTTTTTTTTTTTTAAGTGCGGTGTCACAGTTCACCCATCTCTTCAACTACAAGAACGGCCCAGGAGTAGTCTTAGCTACCCTAATATGTACGTTACAGCAGGGCCCTTATTACACTTTCTCTTACAGGGCAATGGAAACCGTTTTGCCCATGCGATAAAGCAAGGTGCAAAAATGAATTCATGCTTAGCAGAGGATGGTTTCGATCCATCGACCTCTGGGTTATGGGCCCAGCACGCTTCCGCTGCGCCACTCTGCTTCTGTTTGTATTCAACCTTCAAGTTTAAGAAGGGTACATTAGTTGAAATAGTTACACTACTATATATGTTACAGCAAGGCCCTAATGACACTTTCTCTTAAGGGGCTATGGCCGACAATTGGCCCATATGGTAAGCAAGGTATAAAAACCAACGTACATCTAGCAGAGGATGGTTTCGATCCATCGACCTCTGGGTTATGGGCCCAGCACGCTTCCGCTGCGCCACTCTGCTGCCATACAGTGAATGCTTCATTGTGGGAAAAAGTGGCGTTAAACTTCTTGGAGCAGACTTACTTCCTCACTCCACAAGACACACATACATCCCCATAAAATCATTTAGCAACAACTGCAGGCACAGTCTCTGTGGCGCAATCGGTTAGCGCGTTCGGCTGTTAACCGAAAGGTTGGTGGTTCAAGCCCACCCAGGGACGGCCTTTCCTTTTGTGTTCAACAGTTGTCCAAAGAGAACCCCAGATAGCCATGTAGATTCATTTGAGACACGTTGGAATCTCATTCACGTTCATGAAAAGGGTGAGCAGCATCAAGTTCATGTCTTAGTGATACAACAGACATCCCTGGCAGTGTCTGTGACCAAATGAAGTTTTCTGTACCCCAGAAGCAGCAGTAAAGTATTAGCCGGGGATCGAACCCAAAGCCTGGCGACGGCTGTCAAGCCAAAGAAAGGCAGTTCAAGCCCACCCAAGGACAGGCTCGCTTTAGTGCCTTGCTAGCTATTTGTTTAGAACATTATAGAGTGTCTGCATTAAGTGTTGGCCATTTAGAAAGAACTTTAAGCTGGCGTAGAGTCTGCTGCACCGGAATGGAACCTCTCCAGAGACTGAGCAGGTGCAGGATGTCCTAACTGTTCAGAGATCTTGTCTTGGTCTTGTCTTCCATGGAATTGTAGGGTGCCAAAAGCAAGCTCACATGCGTTGGCCGGGAATCGAACCCGGGTCAACTGCTTGGAAGGCAGCTATGCTCACCACTATACCACCAACGCTACATGCTGAAACTTGCCTAGCATGTACCATTGCAATATACCCAAGAGAAAAATGAGCTTGCTTATTTGCCTACTTTGCTAGATGTAAGCAGTGGGACACATGGTGATACTGCTTACAGACTTCAATTCAAGACTTCAGAAAGATCATGTGCCCCTGGATGATGCTGGTGCAACACACACAGCAAAGGACAGCAATTTGAAGTCTGGAAGATTCCAGGGCAAGGGTGGGAAGGATGAAAAGCTAGGTGGCCATGCAACCATTCCTGCTAACCCAAAGCTTACTTGTGCCCTACAACACATTGGCTTAAGACTTGACCAAATCCAATGCTCCAATATGGGGAAGCTTCTCTGTTTGCTGTTTTTTTTTTTTTAAGTGCGGTGTCACAGTTCACCCATCTCTTCAACTACAAGAACGGCCCAGGAGTAGTCTTAGCTACCCTAATATGTACGTTACAGCAGGGCCCTTATTACACTTTCTCTTACAGGGCAATGGAAACCGTTTTGCCCATGCGATAAAGCAAGGTGCAAAAATGAATTCATGCCTAGCAGAGGATGGTTTCGATCCATCGACCTCTGGGTTATGGGCCCAGCACGCTTCCGCTGCGCCACTCTGCTTCTGTTTGTATTCAACCTTCAAGTTTAAGAAGGGTACATTAGTTGAAATAGTTACACTACTATATATGTTACAGCAAGGCCCTAATGACACTTTCTCTTAAGGGGCTATGGCCGACAATTGGCCCATATGGTAAGCAAGGTATAAAAACCAACGTACATCTAGCAGAGGATGGTTTCGATCCATCGACCTCTGGGTTATGGGCCCAGCACGCTTCCGCTGCGCCACTCTGCTGCCATACAGTGAATGCTTCATTGTGGGAAAAAGTGGCGTTAAACTTCTTGGAGCAGACTTACTTCCTCACTCCACAAGACACACATACATCCCCATAAAATCATTTAGCAACAACTGCAGGCACAGTCTCTGTGGCGCAATCGGTAAGCGCGTTCGGCTGTTAACCGAAAGGTTGGTGGTTCAAGCCCACCCAGGGACGGCCTTTCCTTTTGTGTTCAACAGTTGTCCGAAGAGAACCCCAGATAGCCATGTAGATTCATTTGAGACACGTTGGAATCTCATTCACGTTCATGAAAAGGGTGAGCAGCATCAAGTTCATGTCTTAGTGATACAACAGACATCCCTGGCAGTGTCTGTGACCAAATGAAGTTTTCTGTACCCCAGAAGCAGCAGTAAAGTATTAGCCGGGGATCGAACCCAAAGCCTGGCGACGGCTGTCAAGCCAAAGAAAGGCAGTTCAAGCCCACCCAAGGACAGGCTCGCTTTAGTGCCTTGCTAGCTATTTGTTTAGAACATTATAGAGTGTCTGCATTAAGTGTTCACCATTTAGAAAGAACTTTAAGCTGGCGTAGAGTCTGCTGCACCGGAATGGAACCTCTCCAGAGACTGAGCAGGTGCAGGATGTCCTAACTGTTCAGAGATCTTGTCTTGGTCTTGTCTTCCATGGAATTGTAGGGTGCCAAAAGCAAGCTCACATGCGTTGGCCGGGAATCGAACCCGGGTCAACTGCTTGGAAGGCAGCTATGCTCACCACTATACCACCAACGCTACATGCTGAAACTCGCCTAGCATGTACCATTGCAATATACCCAAGAGAAAAATGAGCTTGCTTATTTGCCTACTTTGCTAGATGTAAGCAGTGGGACACATGGTGATACTGCTTACAGACTTCAATTCAAGACTTCAGAAAGATCATGTGCCCCCCTGGATGATGCTGGTGCAACACACACAGCAAAGGACAGCAATTTGAAGTCTGGAAGATTCCAGGGCAAGGGTGGGAAGGATGAAAAGCTAGGTGGCCATGCAACCATTCCTGCTAACCCAAAGCTTACTTGTGCCCTACAACACATTGGCTTAAGACTTGACCAAATCCAATGCTCCAATATGGGGAAGCTTCTCTGTTTGCTGTTTTTTTTTTTTTTAAGTGCGGTGTCACAGTTCACCCATCTCTTCAACTACAAGAACGGCCCAGGAGTAGTCTTAGCTACCCTAATATGTACGTTACAGCAGGGCCCTTATTACACTTTCTCTTACAGGGCAATGGAAACCGTTTTGCCCATGCGATAAAGCAAGGTGCAAAAATGAATTCATGCCTAGCAGAGGATGGTTTCGATCCATCGACCTCTGGGTTATGGGCCCAGCACGCTTCCGCTGCGCCACTCTGCTTCTGTTTGTATTCAACCTTCAAGTTTAAGAAGGGTACATTAGTTGAAATAGTTACACTACTATATATGTTACAGCAAGGCCCTAATGACACTTTCTCTTAAGGGGCTATGGCCGACAATTGGCCCATATGGTAAGCAAGGTATAAAAACCAACGCACATCTAGCAGAGGATGGTTTCGATCCATCGACCTCTGGGTTATGGGCCCAGCACGCTTCCACTGCGCCACTCTGCTGCCATACAGTGAATGCTTCATTGTGGGAAAAAGTGGCGTTAAACTTCTTGGAGCAGACTTACTTCCTCACTCCACAAGACACACATACATCCCCATAAAATCATTTAGCAACAACTGCAGGCACAGTCTCTGTGGCGCAATCGGTTAGCGCGTTCGGCTGTTAACCGAAAGGTTGGTGGTTCAAGCCCACCCAGGGACGGCCTTTCCTTTTGTGTTCAACAGTTGTCCAAAGAGAACCCCAGATAGCCATGTAGATTCATTTGAGACACGTTGGAATCTCATTCACGTTCATGAAAAGGGTGAGCAGCATCAAGTTCATGTCTTAGTGATACAACAGACATCCCTGGCAGTGTCTGTGACCAAATGAAGTTTTCTGTACCCCAGAAGCAGCAGTAAAGTATTAGCCGGGGATCGAACCCAAAGCCTGGCGACGGCTGTCAAGCCAAAGAAAGGCAGTTCAAGCACACCCAAGGACAGGCTCGCTTTAGTGCCTTGCTAGCTATTTGTTTAGAACATTATAGAGTGTCTGCATTAAGTGTTCACCATTTAGAAAGAACTTTAAGCTGGCGTAGAGTCTGCTGCACCGGAATGGAACCTCTCCAGAGACTGAGCAGGTGCAGGATGTCCTAACTGTTCAGAGATCTTGTCTTGGTCTTGTCTTCCATGGAATTGTAGGGTGCCAAAAGCAAGCTCACATGCAATGGCCGGGAATCGAACCCGGGTCAACTGCTTGGAAGGCAGCTATGCTCACCACTATACCACCAACGCTACATGCTGAAACTCGCCTAGCATGTACCATTGCAATATACCCAAGAGAAAAATGAGCTTGCTTATTTGCCTACTTTGCTAGATGTAAGCAGTGGGACACATGGTGATACTGCTTACAGACTTCAATTCAAGACTTCAGAAAGATCATGTGCCCCCCTGGATGATGCTGGTGCAACACACACAGCAAAGGACAGCAATTTGAAGTCTGGAAGATTCCAGGGCAAGGGTGGGAAGGATGAAAAGCTAGGTGGCCATGCAACCATTCCTGCTAACCCAAAGCTTACTTGTGCCCTACAACACATTGGCTTAAGACTTGACCAAATCCAATGCTCCAATATGGGGAAGCTTCTCTGTTTGCTGTTTTTTTTTTTTTTAAGTGCGGTGTCACAGTTCACCCATCTCTTCAACTACAAGAACGGCCCAGGAGTAGTCTTAGCTACCCTAATATGTACGTTACAGCAGGGCCCTTATTACACTTTCTCTTACAGGGCAATGGAAACCGTTTTGCCCATGCGATAAAGCAAGGTGCAAAAATGAATTCATGCCTAGCAGAGGATGGTTTCGATCCATCGACCTCTGGGTTATGGGCCCAGCACGCTTCCGCTGCGCCACTCTGCTTCTGTTTGTATTCAACCTTCAAGTTTAAGAAGGGTACATTAGTTGAAATAGTTACACTACTATATATGTTACAGCAAGGCCCTAATGACACTTTCTCTTAAGGGGCTATGGCCGACAATTGGCCCATATGGTAAGCAAGGTATAAAAACCAACGTACATCTAGCAGAGGATGGTTTCGATCCATCGACCTCTGGGTTATGGGCCCAGCACGCTTCCGCTGCGCCACCCTGCTGCCATACAGTGAATGCTTCATTGTGGGAAAAAGTGGCGTTAAACTTCTTGGAGCAGACTTACTTCCTCACTCCACAAGACACACATACATCCCCATAAAATCATTTAGCAACAACTGCAGGCACAGTCTCTGTGGCGCAATCGGTTAGCGTGTTCGGCTGTTAACCGAAAGGTTGGTGGTTCAAGCCCACCCAGGGACGGCCTTTCCTTTTGTGTTCAACAGTTGTCCGAAGAGAACCCCAGATAGCCATGTAGATTCATTTGAGACACGTTGGAATCTCATTCACGTTCATGAAAAGGGTGAGCAGCATCAAGTTCATGTCTTAGTGATACAACAGACATCCCTGGCAGTGTCTGTGACCAAATGAAGTTTTCTGTACCCCAGAAGCAGCAGTAAAGTATTAGCCGGGGATCGAACCCAAAGCCTGGCGACGGCTGTCAAGCCAAAGAAAGGCAGTTCAAGCCCACCCAAGGACAGGCTCGCTTTAGTGCCTTGCTAGCTATTTGTTTAGAACATTATAGAGTGTCTGCATTAAGTGTTGACCATTTAGAAAGAACTTTAAGCTGGCGTAGAGTCTGCTGCACCGGAATGGAACCTCTCCAGAGACTGAGCAGGTGCAGGATGTCCTAACTGTTCAGAGATCTTGTCTTGGTCTTGTCTTCCATGGAATTGTAGGGTGCCAAAAGCAAGCTCACATGCGTTGGCCGGGAATCGAACCCGGGTCAACTGCTTGGAAGGCAGCTATGCTCACCACTATACCACCAACGCTACATGCTGAAACTCGCCTAGCATGTACCATTGCAATATACCCAAGAGAAAAATGAGCTTGCTTATTTGCCTACTTTGCTAGATGTAAGCAGTGGGACACATGGTGATACTGCTTACAGACTTCAATTCAAGACTTCAGAAAGATCATGTGCCCCCCTGGATGATGCTGGTGCAACACACACAGCAAAGGACAGCAATTTGAAGTCTGGAAGATTCCAGGGCAAGGGTGGGAAGGATGAAAAGCTAGGTGGCCATGCAACCATTCCTGCTAACCCAAAGCTTACTTGTGCCCTACAACACATTGGCTTAAGACTTGACCAAATCCAATGCTCCAATATGGGGAAGCTTCTCTGTTTGCTGTTTTTTTTTTTTTAAGTGCGGTGTCACAGTTCACCCATCTCTTCAACTACAAGAACGGCCCAGGAGTAGTCTTAGCTACCCTAATATGTACGTTACAGCAGGGCCCTTATTACACTTTCTCTTACAGGGCAATGGAAACCGTTTTGCCCATGCGATAAAGCAAGGTGCAAAAATGAATTCATGCCTAGCAGAGGATGGTTTCGATCCATCGACCTCTGGGTTATGGGCCCAGCACGCTTCCGCTGCGCCACTCTGCTTCTGTTTGTATTCAACCTTCAAGTTTAAGAAGGGTACATTAGTTGAAATAGTTACACTACTATATATGTTACAGCAAGGCCCTAATGACACTTTCTCTTAAGGGGCTATGGCCGACAATTGGCCCATATGGTAAGCAAGGTATAAAAACCAACGCACATCTAGCAGAGGATGGTTTCGATCCATCGACCTCTGGGTTATGGGCCCAGCACGCTTCCACTGCGCCACTCTGCTGCCATACAGTGAATGCTTCATTGTGGGAAAAAGTGGCGTTAAACTTCTTGGAGCAGACTTACTTCCTCACTCCACAAGACACACATACATCCCCATAAAATCATTTAGCAACAACTGCAGGCACAGTCTCTGTGGCGCAATCGGTTAGCGCGTTCGGCTGTTAACCGAAAGGTTGGTGGTTCAAGCCCACCCAGGGACGGCCTTTCCTTTTGTGTTCAACAGTTGTCCAAAGAGAACCCCAGATAGCCATGTAGATTCATTTGAGACACGTTGGAATCTCATTCACGTTCATGAAAAGGGTGAGCAGCATCAAGTTCATGTCTTAGTGATACAACAGACATCCCTGGCAGTGTCTGTGACCAAATGAAGTTTTCTGTACCCCAGAAGCAGCAGTAAAGTATTAGCCGGGGATCGAACCCAAAGCCTGGCGACGGCTGTCAAGCCAAAGAAAGGCAGTTCAAGCCCACCCAAGGACAGGCTCGCTTTAGTGCCTTGCTAGCTATTTGTTTAGAACATTATAGAGTGTCTGCATTAAGTGTTGACCATTTAGAAAGAACTTTAAGCTGGCGTAGAGTCTGCTGCACCGGAATGGAACCTCTCCAGAGACTGAGCAGGTGCAGGATGTCCTAACTGTTCAGAGATCTTGTCTTGGTCTTGTCTTCCATGGAATTGTAGGGTGCCAAAAGCAAGCTCACATGCGTTGGCCGGGAATCGAACCCGGGTCAACTGCTTGGAAGGCAGCTATGCTCACCACTATACCACCAACGCTACATGCTGAAACTCGCCTAGCATGTACCATTGCAATATACCCAAGAGAAAAATGAGCTTGCTTATTTGCCTACTTTGCTAGATGTAAGCAGTGGGACACATGGTGATACTGCTTACAGACTTCAATTCAAGACTTCAGAAAGATCATGTGCCCCCCTGGATGATGCTGGTGCAACACACACAGCAAAGGACAGCAATTTGAAGTCTGGAAGATTCCAGGGCAAGGGTGGGAAGGATGAAAAGCTAGGTGGCCATGCAACCATTCCTGCTAACCCAAAGCTTACTTGTGCCCTACAACACATTGGCTTAAGACTTGACCAAATCCAATGCTCCAATATGGGGAAGCTTCTCTGTTTGCTGTTTTTTTTTTTTTTAAGTGCGGTGTCACAGTTCACCCATCTCTTCAACTACAAGAACGGCCCAGGAGTAGTCTTAGCTACCCTAATATGTACGTTACAGCAGGGCCCTTATTACACTTTCTCTTACAGGGCAATGGAAACCGTTTTGCCCATGCGATAAAGCAAGGTGCAAAAATGAATTCATGCCTAGCAGAGGATGGTTTCGATCCATCGACCTCTGGGTTATGGGCCCAGCACGCTTCCGCTGCGCCACTCTGCTTCTGTTTGTATTCAACCTTCAAGTTTAAGAAGGGTACATTAGTTGAAATAGTTACACTACTATATATGTTACAGCAAGGCCCTAATGACACTTTCTCTTAAGGGGCTATGGCCGACAATTGGCCCATATGGTAAGCAAGGTATAAAAACCAACGTACATCTAGCAGAGGATGGTTTCGATCCATCGACCTCTGGGTTATGGGCCCAGCACGCTTCCGCTGCGCCACTCTGCTGCCATACAGTGAATGCTTCATTGTGGGAAAAAGTGGCGTTAAACTTCTTGGAGCAGACTTACTTCCTCACTCCACAAGACACACATACATCCCCATAAAATCATTTAGCAACAACTGCAGGCACAGTCTCTGTGGCGCAATCGGTTAGCGCGTTCGGCTGTTAACCGAAAGGTTGGTGGTTCAAGCCCACCCCGGGACGGCCTTTCCTTTTGTGTTCAACAGTTGTCCAAAGAGAACCCCAGATAGCCATGTAGATTCATTTGAGACACGTTGGAATCTCATTCACGTTCATGAAAAGGGTGAGCAGCATCAAGTTCATGTCTTAGTGATACAACAGACATCCCTGGCAGTGTCTGTGACCAAATGAAGTTTTCTGTACCCCAGAAGCAGCAGTAAAGTATTAGCCGGGGATCGAACCCAAAGCCTGTCGACGGCTGTCAAGCCAAAGAAAGGCAGTTCAAGCCCACCCAAGGACAGGCTCGCTTTAGTGCCTTGCTAGCTATTTGTTTAGAACATTATAGAGTGTCTGCATTAAGTGTTCACCATTTAGAAAGATCTTTAAGCTGGCGTAGAGTCTGCTGCACCGGAATGGAACCTCTCCAGAGACTGAGCAGGTGCAGGATGTCCTAATTGTTCAGAGATCTTGTCTTGGTCTTGTCTTCCATGGAATTGTAGGGTGCCAAAAGCAAGCTCACATGCGTTGGCCGGGAATCGAACCCGGGTCAACTGCTTGGAAGGCAGCTATGCTCACCACTATACCACCAACGCTACATGCTGAAACTCGCCTAGCATGTACCATTGCAATATACCCAAGAGAAAAATGAGCTTGCTTATTTGCCTACTTTGCTAGATGTAAGCAGTGGGACACATGGTGATACTGCTTACAGACTTCAATTCAAGACTTCAGAAAGATCATGTGCCCCCCTGGATGATGCTGGTGC
>NC_090649.1:9290783-9298283 GCF_040937935.1 Hyperolius riggenbachi | reverse complement strand
ACGGCCTTTCCTTTTGTGTTCAACAGTTGTCCGAAGAGAACCCCAGATAGCCATGTAGATTCATTTGAGACACGTTGGAATCTCATTCACGTTCATGAAAAGGGTGAGCAGCATCAAGTTCATGTCTTAGTGATACAACAGACATCCCTGGCAGTGTCTGTGACCAAATGAAGTTTTCTGTACCCCAGAAGCAGCAGTAAAGTATTAGCCGGGGATCGAACCCAAAGCCTGGCGACGGCTGTCAAGCCAAAGAAAGGCAGTTCAAGCCCACCCAAGGACAGGCTCGCTTTAGTGCCTTGCTAGCTATTTGTTTAGAACATTATAGAGTGTCTGCATTAAGTGTTGACCATTTAGAAAGAACTTTAAGCTGGCGTAGAGTCTGCTGCACCGGAATGGAACCTCTCCAGAGACTGAGCAGGTGCAGGATGTCCTAACTGTTCAGAGATCTTGTCTTGGTCTTGTCTTCCATGGAATTGTAGGGTGCCAAAAGCAAGCTCACATGCGTTGGCCAGGAATCGAACCCGGGTCAACTGCTTGGAAGGCAGCTATGCTCACCACTATACCACCAACGTTACATGCTGAAACTTGCCTAGCATGTACCATTGCAATATACCCAAGAGAAAAATGAGCTTGCTTATTTGCTTACTTTGCTAGATGTAAGCAGTGGGACACATGGTGATACTGCTTACAGACTTCAATTCAAGACTTCAGAAAGATCATGTGCCCCCCTGGATGATGCTGGTGCAACACACACAGCAAAGGACAGCAATTTGAAGTCTGGAAGATTCCAGGGCAAGGGTGGGAAGGATGAAAAGCTAGGTGGCCATGCAACCATTCCTGCTAACCCAAAGCTTACTTGTGCCCTACAACACATTGGCTTAAGACTTGACCAAATCCAATGCTCCAATATGGGGAAGCTTCTCTGTTTGCTGTTTTTTTTTTTTTTTTTTTTTTTTTTAAGTGCGGTGTCACAGTTCACCCATCTCTTCAACTGCGAGAACGGCACAGGAGTAGTCTTAGCTACCCTAATATGTACGTTACAGCAGGGCCCTTATTACACTTTCTCTTACAGGGCAATGGAAACCGTTTTGCCCATGCGATAAAGCAAGGTGCAAAAATGAATTCATGCCTAGCAGAGGATGGTTTCGATCCATCGACCTCTGGGTTATGGGCCCAGCACGCTTCCGCTGTGCCACTCTGCTTCTGTTTGTATTCAACCTTCAAGTTTAAGAAGGGTACATTAGTTGAAATAGTTACACTACTATATATGTTACAGCAAGGCCCTAATGACACTTTCTCTTAAGGGGCTATGGCCGACAATTGGCCCATATGGTAAGCAAGGTATAAAAACCAACGTACACCTAGCAGAGGATGGTTTCGATCCATCGACCTCTGGGCTATGGGCCCAGCACGCTTCCGCTGCGCCACTCTGCTGCCATACAGTGAATGCTTCATTGTGGGAAAAAGTGGCGTTAAACTTCTTGGAGCAGACTTACTTCCTCACTCCACAAGACACACATACATCCCCATAAAATCATTTAGCAACAACTGCAGGCACAGTCTCTGTGGCACAATCGGTTAGCGCGTTCGGCTGTTAACCGAAAGGTTGGTGGTTCAAGCCCACCCAGGGACGGCCTTTCCTTTTGTGTTCAACAGTTGTCCGAAGAGAACCCCAGATAGCCATGTAGATTCATTTGAGACACGTTGGAATCTCATTCACGTTCATGAAAAGGGTGAGCAGCATCAAGTTCATGTCTTAGTGATACAACAGACATCCCTGGCAGTGTCTGTGACCAAATGAAGTTTTCTGTACCCCAGAAGCAGCAGTAAAGTATTAGCCGGGGATCGAACCCAAAGCCTGGCGACGGCTGTCAAGCCAAAGAAAGGCAGTTCAAGCACACCCAAGGACAGGCTCGCTTTAGTGCCTTGCTAGCTATTTGTTTAGAACATTATAGAGTGTCTGCATTAAGTGTTCACCATTTAGAAAGAACTTTAAGCTGGCGTAGAGTCTGCTGCACCGGAATGGAACCTCTCCAGAGACTGAGCAGGTGCAGGATGTCCTAACTGTTCAGAGATCTTGTCTTGGTCTTGTCTTCCATGGAATTGTAGGGTGCCAAAAGCAAGCTCACATGCAATGGCCGGGAATCGAACCCGGGTCAACTGCTTGGAAGGCAGCTATGCTCACCACTATACCACCAACGCTACATGCTGAAACTCGCCTAGCATGTACCATTGCAATATACCCAAGAGAAAAATGAGCTTGCTTATTTGCCTACTTTGCTAGATGTAAGCAGTGGGACACATGGTGATACTGCTTACAGACTTCAATTCAAGACTTCAGAAAGATCATGTGCCCCCCTGGATGATGCTGGTGCAACACACACAGCAAAGGACAGCAATTTGAAGTCTGGAAGATTCCAGGGCAAGGGTGGGAAGGATGAAAAGCTAGGTGGCCATGCAACCATTCCTGCTAACCCAAAGCTTACTTGTGCCCTACAACACATTGGCTTAAGACTTGACCAAATCCAATGCTCCAATATGGGGAAGCTTCTCTGTTTGCTGTTTTTTTTTTTTTTAAGTGCGGTGTCACAGTTCACCCATCTCTTCAACTACAAGAACGGCCCAGGAGTAGTCTTAGCTACCCTAATATGTACGTTACAGCAGGGCCCTTATTACACTTTCTCTTACAGGGCAATGGAAACCGTTTTGCCCATGCGATAAAGCAAGGTGCAAAAATGAATTCATGCCTAGCAGAGGATGGTTTCGATCCATCGACCTCTGGGTTATGGGCCCAGCACGCTTCCGCTGCGCCACTCTGCTTCTGTTTGTATTCAACCTTCAAGTTTAAGAAGGGTACATTAGTTGAAATAGTTACACTACTATATATGTTACAGCAAGGCCCTAATGACACTTTCTCTTAAGGGGCTATGGCCGACAATTGGCCCATATGGTAAGCAAGGTATAAAAACCAACGTACATCTAGCAGAGGATGGTTTCGATCCATCGACCTCTGGGTTATGGGCCCAGCACGCTTCCGCTGCGCCACCCTGCTGCCATACAGTGAATGCTTCATTGTGGGAAAAAGTGGCGTTAAACTTCTTGGAGCAGACTTACTTCCTCACTCCACAAGACACACATACATCCCCATAAAATCATTTAGCAACAACTGCAGGCACAGTCTCTGTGGCGCAATCGGTTAGCGTGTTCGGCTGTTAACCGAAAGGTTGGTGGTTCAAGCCCACCCAGGGACGGCCTTTCCTTTTGTGTTCAACAGTTGTCCGAAGAGAACCCCAGATAGCCATGTAGATTCATTTGAGACACGTTGGAATCTCATTCACGTTCATGAAAAGGGTGAGCAGCATCAAGTTCATGTCTTAGTGATACAACAGACATCCCTGGCAGTGTCTGTGACCAAATGAAGTTTTCTGTACCCCAGAAGCAGCAGTAAAGTATTAGCCGGGGATCGAACCCAAAGCCTGGCGACGGCTGTCAAGCCAAAGAAAGGCAGTTCAAGCCCACCCAAGGACAGGCTCGCTTTAGTGCCTTGCTAGCTATTTGTTTAGAACATTATAGAGTGTCTGCATTAAGTGTTGACCATTTAGAAAGAACTTTAAGCTGGCGTAGAGTCTGCTGCACCGGAATGGAACCTCTCCAGAGACTGAGCAGGTGCAGGATGTCCTAACTGTTCAGAGATCTTGTCTTGGTCTTGTCTTCCATGGAATTGTA
Organism: Hyperolius riggenbachi; assembly: GCF_040937935.1. Classification (NCBI taxonomy): domain Eukaryota; kingdom Metazoa; phylum Chordata; class Amphibia; order Anura; family Hyperoliidae; genus Hyperolius; species Hyperolius riggenbachi. The sequence continues at coordinate 9,294,557 of NC_090649.1, read as the reverse complement.
GGGTGCCAAAAGCAAGCTCACATGCGTTGGCCGGGAATCGAACCCGGGTCAACTGCTTGGAAGGCAGCTATGCTCACCACTATACCACCAACGCTACATGCTGAAACTCGCCTAGCATGTACCATTGCAATATACCCAAGAGAAAAATGAGCTTGCTTATTTGCCTACTTTGCTAGATGTAAGCAGTGGGACACATGGTGATACTGCTTACAGACTTCAATTCAAGACTTCAGAAAGATCATGTGCCCCCCTGGATGATGCTGGTGCAACACACACAGCAAAGGACAGCAATTTGAAGTCTGGAAGATTCCAGGGCAAGGGTGGGAAGGATGAAAAGCTAGGTGGCCATGCAACCATTCCTGCTAACCCAAAGCTTACTTGTGCCCTACAACACATTGGCTTAAGACTTGACCAAATCCAATGCTCCAATATGGGGAAGCTTCTCTGTTTGCTGTTTTTTTTTTTTTAAGTGCGGTGTCACAGTTCACCCATCTCTTCAACTACAAGAACGGCCCAGGAGTAGTCTTAGCTACCCTAATATGTACGTTACAGCAGGGCCCTTATTACACTTTCTCTTACAGGGCAATGGAAACCGTTTTGCCCATGCGATAAAGCAAGGTGCAAAAATGAATTCATGCCTAGCAGAGGATGGTTTCGATCCATCGACCTCTGGGTTATGGGCCCAGCACGCTTCCGCTGCGCCACTCTGCTTCTGTTTGTATTCAACCTTCAAGTTTAAGAAGGGTACATTAGTTGAAATAGTTACACTACTATATATGTTACAGCAAGGCCCTAATGACACTTTCTCTTAAGGGGCTATGGCCGACAATTGGCCCATATGGTAAGCAAGGTATAAAAACCAACGCACATCTAGCAGAGGATGGTTTCGATCCATCGACCTCTGGGTTATGGGCCCAGCACGCTTCCGCTGCGCCACTCTGCTGCCATACAGTGAATGCTTCATTGTGGGAAAAAGTGGCGTTAAACTTCTTGGAGCAGACTTACTTCCTCACTCCACAAGACACACATACATCCCCATAAAATCATTTAGCAACAACTGCAGGCACAGTCTCTGTGGCGCAATCGGTTAGCGCGTTCGGCTGTTAACCGAAAGGTTGGTGGTTCAAGCCCACCCAGGGACGGCCTTTCCTTTTGTGTTCAACAGTTGTCCAAAGAGAACCCCAGATAGCCATGTAGATTCATTTGAGACACGTTGGAATCTCATTCACGTTCATGAAAAGGGTGAGCAGCATCAAGTTCATGTCTTAGTGATACAACAGACATCCCTGGCAGTGTCTGTGACCAAATGAAGTTTTCTGTACCCCAGAAGCAGCAGTAAAGTATTAGCCGGGGATCGAACCCAAAGCCTGGCGACGGCTGTCAAGCCAAAGAAAGGCAGTTCAAGCCCACCCAAGGACAGGCTCGCTTTAGTGCCTTGCTAGCTATTTGTTTAGAACATTATAGAGTGTCTGCATTAAGTGTTGACCATTTAGAAAGAACTTTAAGCTGGCGTAGAGTCTGCTGCACCGGAATGGAACCTCTCCAGAGACTGAGCAGGTGCAGGATGTCCTAACTGTTCAGAGATCTTGTCTTGGTCTTGTCTTCCATGGAATTGTAGGGTGCCAAAAGCAAGCTCACATGCGTTGGCCGGGAATCGAACCCGGGTCAACTGCTTGGAAGGCAGCTATGCTCACCACTATACCACCAACGCTACATGCTGAAACTCGCCTAGCATGTACCATTGCAATATACCCAAGAGAAAAATGAGCTTGCTTATTTGCCTACTTTGCTAGATGTAAGCAGTGGGACACATGGTGATACTGCTTACAGACTTCAATTCAAGACTTCAGAAAGATCATGTGCCCCCCTGGATGATGCTGGTGCAACACACACAGCAAAGGACAGCAATTTGAAGTCTGGAAGATTCCAGGGCAAGGGTGGGAAGGATGAAAAGCTAGGTGGCCATGCAACCATTCCTGCTAACCCAAAGCTTACTTGTGCCCTACAACACATTGGCTTAAGACTTGACCAAATCCAATGCTCCAATATGGGGAAGCTTCTCTGTTTGCTGTTTTTTTTTTTTTTAAGTGCGGTGTCACAGTTCACCCATCTCTTCAACTACAAGAACGGCCCAGGAGTAGTCTTAGCTACCCTAATATGTACGTTACAGCAGGGCCCTTATTACACTTTCTCTTACAGGGCAATGGAAACCGTTTTGCCCATGCGATAAAGCAAGGTGCAAAAATGAATTCATGCCTAGCAGAGGATGGTTTCGATCCATCGACCTCTGGGTTATGGGCCCAGCACGCTTCCGCTGCGCCACTCTGCTTCTGTTTGTATTCAACCTTCAAGTTTAAGAAGGGTACATTAGTTGAAATAGTTACACTACTATATATGTTACAGCAAGGCCCTAATGACACTTTCTCTTAAGGGGCTATGGCCGACAATTGGCCCATATGGTAAGCAAGGTATAAAAACCAACGTACATCTAGCAGAGGATGGTTTCGATCCATCGACCTCTGGGTTATGGGCCCAGCACGCTTCCGCTGCGCCACTCTGCTGCCATACAGTGAATGCTTCATTGTGGGAAAAAGTGGCGTTAAACTTCTTGGAGCAGACTTACTTCCTCACTCCACAAGACACACATACATCCCCATAAAATCATTTAGCAACAACTGCAGGCACAGTCTCTGTGGCGCAATCGGTTAGCGCGTTCGGCTGTTAACCGAAAGGTTGGTGGTTCAAGCCCACCCCGGGACGGCCTTTCCTTTTGTGTTCAACAGTTGTCCAAAGAGAACCCCAGATAGCCATGTAGATTCATTTGAGACACGTTGGAATCTCATTCACGTTCATGAAAAGGGTGAGCAGCATCAAGTTCATGTCTTAGTGATACAACAGACATCCCTGGCAGTGTCTGTGACCAAATGAAGTTTTCTGTACCCCAGAAGCAGCAGTAAAGTATTAGCCGGGGATCGAACCCAAAGCCTGTCGACGGCTGTCAAGCCAAAGAAAGGCAGTTCAAGCCCACCCAAGGACAGGCTCGCTTTAGTGCCTTGCTAGCTATTTGTTTAGAACATTATAGAGTGTCTGCATTAAGTGTTCACCATTTAGAAAGATCTTTAAGCTGGCGTAGAGTCTGCTGCACCGGAATGGAACCTCTCCAGAGACTGAGCAGGTGCAGGATGTCCTAATTGTTCAGAGATCTTGTCTTGGTCTTGTCTTCCATGGAATTGTAGGGTGCCAAAAGCAAGCTCACATGCGTTGGCCGGGAATCGAACCCGGGTCAACTGCTTGGAAGGCAGCTATGCTCACCACTATACCACCAACGCTACATGCTGAAACTCGCCTAGCATGTACCATTGCAATATACCCAAGAGAAAAATGAGCTTGCTTATTTGCCTACTTTGCTAGATGTAAGCAGTGGGACACATGGTGATACTGCTTACAGACTTCAATTCAAGACTTCAGAAAGATCATGTGCCCCCCTGGATGATGCTGGTGCAACACACACAGCAAAGGACAGCAATTTGAAGTCTGGAAGATTCCAGGGCAAGGGTGGGAAGGATGAAAAGCTAGGTGGCCATGCAACCATTCCTGCTAACCCAAAGCTTACTTGTGCCCTACAACACATTGGCTTAAGACTTGACCAAATCCAATGCTCCAATATGGGGAAGCTTCTCTGTTTGCTGTTTTTTTTTTTTTTAAGTGCGGTGTCACAGTTCACCCATCTCTTCAACTACAAGAACGGCCCAGGAGTAGTCTTAGCTACCCTAA
>NC_090649.1:9285783-9288283 GCF_040937935.1 Hyperolius riggenbachi | reverse complement strand
CAAGGACAGGCTCGCTTTAGTGCCTTGCTAGCTATTTGTTTAGAACATTATAGAGTGTCTGCATTAAGTGTTGACCATTTAGAAAGAACTTTAAGCTGGCGTAGAGTCTGCTGCACCGGAATGGAACCTCTCCAGAGACTGAGCAGGTGCAGGATGTCCTAACTGTTCAGAGATCTTGTCTTGGTCTTGTCTTCCATGGAATTGTAGGGTGCCAAAAGCAAGCTCACATGCGTTGGCCAGGAATCGAACCCGGGTCAACTGCTTGGAAGGCAGCTATGCTCACCACTATACCACCAACGTTACATGCTGAAACTTGCCTAGCATGTACCATTGCAATATACCCAAGAGAAAAATGAGCTTGCTTATTTGCTTACTTTGCTAGATGTAAGCAGTGGGACACATGGTGATACTGCTTACAGACTTCAATTCAAGACTTCAGAAAGATCATGTGCCCCCCTGGATGATGCTGGTGCAACACACACAGCAAAGGACAGCAATTTGAAGTCTGGAAGATTCCAGGGCAAGGGTGGGAAGGATGAAAAGCTAGGTGGCCATGCAACCATTCCTGCTAACCCAAAGCTTACTTGTGCCCTACAACACATTGGCTTAAGACTTGACCAAATCCAATGCTCCAATATGGGGAAGCTTCTCTGTTTGCTGTTTTTTTTTTTTTTTTTAAGTGCGGTGTCACAGTTCACCCATCTCTTCAACTGCGAGAACGGCACAGGAGTAGTCTTAGCTACCCTAATATGTACGTTACAGCAGGGCCCTTATTACACTTTCTCTTACAGGGCAATGGAAACCGTTTTGCCCATGCGATAAAGCAAGGTGCAAAAATGAATTCATGCCTAGCAGAGGATGGTTTCGATCCATCGACCTCTGGGTTATGGGCCCAGCACGCTTCCGCTGTGCCACTCTGCTTCTGTTTGTATTCAACCTTCAAGTTTAAGAAGGGTACATTAGTTGAAATAGTTACACTACTATATATGTTACAGCAAGGCCCTAATGACACTTTCTCTTAAGGGGCTATGGCCGACAATTGGCCCATATGGTAAGCAAGGTATAAAAACCAACGTACACCTAGCAGAGGATGGTTTCGATCCATCGACCTCTGGGCTATGGGCCCAGCACGCTTCCGCTGCGCCACTCTGCTGCCATACAGTGAATGCTTCATTGTGGGAAAAAGTGGCGTTAAACTTCTTGGAGCAGACTTACTTCCTCACTCCACAAGACACACATACATCCCCATAAAATCATTTAGCAACAACTGCAGGCACAGTCTCTGTGGCACAATCGGTTAGCGCGTTCGGCTGTTAACCGAAAGGTTGGTGGTTCAAGCCCACCCAGGGACGGCCTTTCCTTTTGTGTTCAACAGTTGTCCGAAGAGAACCCCAGATAGCCATGTAGATTCATTTGAGACACGTTGGAATCTCATTCACGTTCATGAAAAGGGTGAGCAGCATCAAGTTCATGTCTTAGTGATACAACAGACATCCCTGGCAGTGTCTGTGACCAAATGAAGTTTTCTGTACCCCAGAAGCAGCAGTAAAGTATTAGCCGGGGATCGAACCCAAAGCCTGGCGATGGCTGTCAAGCCAAAGAAAGGCAGTTCAAGCCCACCCAAGGACAGGCTCGCTTTAGTGCCTTGCTAGCTATTTGTTTAGAACATTATAGAGTGTCTGCATTAAGTGTTGACCATTTAGAAAGAACTTTAAGCTGGCGTAGAGTCTGCTGCACCGGAATGGAACCTCTCCAGAGACTGAGCAGGTGCAGGATGTCCTAACTGTTCAGAGATCTTGTCTTGGTCTTGTCTTCCATGGAATTGTAGGGTGCCAAAAGCAAGCTCACATGCGTTGGCCGGGAATCGAACCCGGGTCAACTGCTTGGAAGGCAGCTATGCTCACCACTATACCACCAACGCTACATGCTGAAACTTACCTAGCATGTACCATTGCAATATACCCAAGAGAAAAATGAGCTTGCTTATTTGCCTACTTTGCTAGATGTAAGCAGTGGGACACATGGTGATACTGCTTACAGACTTCAATTCAAGACTTCAGAAAGATCATGTGCCCCCCTGGATGATGCTGGTGCAACACACACAGCAAAGGACAGCAATTTGAAGTCTGGAAGATTCCAGGGCAAGGGTGGGAAGGATGAAAAGCTAGGTGGCCATGCAACCATTCCTGCTAACCCAAAGCTTACTTGTGCCCTACAACACATTGGCTTAAGACTTGACCAAATCCAATGCTCCAATATGGGGAAGCTTCTCTGTTTGCTGTTTTTTTTTTTTTTTTTTTAAGTGCGGTGTCACAGTTCACCCATCTCTTCAACTGCGAGAACGGCACAGGAGTAGTCTTAGCTACCCTAATATGTACGTTACAGCAGGGCCCTTATTACACTTTCTCTTACAGGGCAATGGAAACCGTTTTGCCCATGCGATAAAGCAAGGTGCAAAAATGAATTCATGCCTAGCAGAGGATGGTTTCGATCCATCGAC
>NC_090649.1:9233283-9280783 GCF_040937935.1 Hyperolius riggenbachi | reverse complement strand
GACACTTTCTCTTAAGGGGCTATGGCCGACAATTGGCCCATATGGTAAGCAAGGTATAAAAACCAACGTACATCTAGCAGAGGATGGTTTCGATCCATCGACCTCTGGGTTATGGGCCCAGCACGCTTCCGCTGCGCCACTCTGCTGCCATACAGTGAATGCTTCATTGTGGGAAAAAGTGGCGTTAAACTTCTTGGAGCAGACTTACTTCCTCACTCCACAAGACACACATACATCCCCATAAAATCATTTAGCAACAACTGCAGGCACAGTCTCTGTGGCGCAATCGGTTAGCGCGTTCGGCTGTTAACCGAAAGGTTGGTGGTTCAAGCCCACCCAGGGACGGCCTTTCCTTTTGTGTTCAACAGTTGTCCGAAGAGAACCCCAGATAGCCATGTAGATTCATTTGAGACACGTTGGAATCTCATTCACGTTCATGAAAAGGGTGAGCAGCATCAAGTTCATGTCTTAGTGATACAACAGACATCCCTGGCAGTGTCTGTGACCAAATGAAGTTTTCTGTACCCCAGAAGCAGCAGTAAAGTATTAGCCGGGGATCGAACCCAAAGCCTGGCGACGGCTGTCAAGCCAAAGAAAGGCAGTTCAAGCCCACCCAAGGACAGGCTCGCTTTAGTGCCTTGCTAGCTATTTGTTTAGAACATTATAGAGTGTCTGCATTAAGTGTTGACCATTTAGAAAGAACTTTAAGCTGGCGTAGAGTCTGCTGCACCGGAATGGAACCTCTCCAGAGACTGAGCAGGTGCAGGATGTCCTAACTGTTCAGAGATCTTGTCTTGGTCTTGTCTTCCATGGAATTGTAGGGTGCCAAAAGCAAGCTCACATGCGTTGGCCGGGAATCGAACCCGGGTCAACTGCTTGGAAGGCAGCTATGCTCACCACTATACCACCAACGCTACATGCTGAAACTCGCCTAGCATGTACCATTGCAATATACCCAAGAGAAAAATGAGCTTGCTTATTTGCCTACTTTGCTAGATGTAAGCAGTGGGACACATGGTGATACTGCTTACAGACTTCAATTCAAGACTTCAGAAAGATCATGTGCCCCCCTGGATGATGCTGGTGCAACACACACAGCAAAGGACAGCAATTTGAAGTCTGGAAGATTCCAGGGCAAGGGTGGGAAGGATGAAAAGCTAGGTGGCCATGCAACCATTCCTGCTAACCCAAAGCTTACTTGTGCCCTACAACACATTGGCTTAAGACTTGACCAAATCCAATGCTCCAATATGGGGAAGCTTCTCTGTTTGCTGTTTTTTTTTTTTTTTTTTTTTTTTTTTAAGTGCGGTGTCACAGTTCACCCATCTCTTCAACTACAAGAACGGCCCAGGAGTAGTCTTAGCTACCCTAATATGTACGTTACAGCAGGGCCCTTATTACACTTTCTCTTACAGGGCAATGGAAACCGTTTTGCCCATGCGATAAAGCAAGGTGCAAAAATGAATTCATGCCTAGCAGAGGATGGTTTCGATCCATCGACCTCTGGGTTATGGGCCCAGCACGCTTCCACTGCGCCACTCTGCTTCTGTTTGTATTCAACCTTCAAGTTTAAGAAGGGTACATTAGTTGAAATAGTTACACTACTATCTATGTTACAGCAAGGCCCTAATGACACTTTCTCTTAAGGGGCTATGGCCGACAATTGGCCGATATGGTAAGCAAGGTATAAAAACCAACGTACACCTAGCAGAGGATGGTTTCGATCCATCGACCTCTGGGTTATGGGCCCAGCACGCTTCCGCTGCACCACTCTGCTGCCATACAGTGAATGCTTCATTGTGGGAAAAAGTGGCGTTAAACTTCTTGGAGCAGACTTACTTCCTCACTCCACAAGACACACATACATCCCCATAAAATCATTTAGCAACAACTGCAGGCACAGTCTCTGTGGCGCAATCGGTTAGCGCGTTCGGCTGTTAACCGAAAGGTTGGTGGGTCAAGCCCACCCAGGGACGGCCTTTCCTTTTGTGTTCAACAGTTGTCCGAAGAGAACCCCAGATAGCCATGTAGATTCATTTGAGACACGTTGGAATCTCATTCACGTTCATGAAAAGGGTGAGCAGCATCAAGTTCATGTCTTAGTGATACAACAGACATCCCTGGCAGTGTCTGTGACCAAATGAAGTTTTCTGTACCCCAGAAGCAGCAGTAAAGTATTAGCCGGGGATCGAACCCAAAGCCTGGCGACGGCTGTCAAGCCAAAGAAAGGCAGTTCAAGCCCACCCAAGTACAGGCTCGCTTTAGTGCCTTGCTAGCTATTTGTTTAGAACATTATAGAGTGTCTGCATTAAGTGTTGACCATTTAGAAAGAACTTTAAGCTGGCGTAGAGTCTGCTGCACCGGAATGGAACCTCTCCAGAGACTGAGCAGGTGCAGGATGTCCTAACTGTTCAGAGATCTTGTCTTGGTCTTGTCTTCCATGGAATTGTAGGGTGCCAAAAGCAAGCTCACATGCGTTGGCCGGGAATCGAACCCGGGTCAACTGCTTGGAAGGCAGCTATGCTCACCACTATACCACCAACGCTACATGCTGAAACTCGCCTAGCATGTACCATTGCAATATACCCAAGAGAAAAATGAGCTTGCTTATTTGCCTACTTTGCTAGATGTAAGCAGTGGGACACATGGTGATACTGCTTACAGACTTCAATTCAAGACTTCAGAAAGATCATGTGCCCCCCTGGATGATGCTGGTGCAACACACACAGCAAAGGACAGCAATTTGAAGTCTGGAAGATTCCAGGGCAAGGGTGGGAAGGATGAAAAGCTAGGTGGCCATGCAACCATTCCTGCTAACCCAAAGCTTACTTGTGCCCTACAACACATTGGCTTAAGACTTGACCAAATCCAATGCTCCAATATGGGGAAGCTTCTCTGTTTGCTGTTTTTTTTTTTTTTAAGTGCGGTGTCACAGTTCACCCATCTCTTCAACTACAAGAACGGCCCAGGAGTAGTCTTAGCTACCCTAATATGTACGTTACAGCAGGGCCCTTATTACACTTTCTCTTACAGGGCAATGGAAACCGTTTTGCCCATGCGATAAAGCAAGGTGCAAAAATTAATTCATGCCTAGCAGAGGATGGTTTCGATCCATCGACCTCTGGGTTATGGGCCCAGCACGCTTCCGCTGCGCCACTCTGCTTCTGTTTGTATTCAACCTTCAAGTTTAAGAAGGGTACATTAGTTGAAATAGTTACACTACTATATATGTTACAGCAAGGCCCTAATGACACTTTCTCTTAAGGGGCTATGGCCGACAATTGGCCCATATGGTAAGCAAGGTATAAAAACCAACGAACATCTAGCAGAGGATGGTTTCGATCCATCGACCTCTGGGTTATGGGCCCAGCATGCTTCCGCTGCGCCACTCTGCTGCCATACAGTGAATGCTTCATTGTGGGAAAAAGTGGCGTTAAACTTCTTGGAGCAGACTTACTTCCTCACTCCACAAGACACACATACATCCCCATAAAATCATTTAGCAACAACTGCAGGCACAGTCTCTGTGGCGCAATCGGTTAGCGCGTTCGGCTGTTAACCGAAAGGTTGGTGGTTCAAGCCCACCCAGGGACGGCCTTTCCTTTTGTGTTCAACAGTTGTCCGAAGAGAACCCCAGATAGCCATGTAGATTCATTTGAGACACGTTGGAATCTCATTCACGTTCATGAAAAGGGTGAGCAGCATCAAGTTCATGTCTTAGTGATACAACAGACATCCCTGGCAGTGTCTGTGACCAAATGAAGTTTTCTGTACCCCAGAAGCAGCAGTAAAGTATTAGCCGGGGATCGAACCCAAAGCCTGGCGACGGCTGTCAAGCCAAAGAAAGGCAGTTCAAGCCCACCCAAGGACAGGCTCGCTTTAGTGCCTTGCTAGCTATTTGTTTAGAACATTATAGAGTGTCTGCATTAAGTGTTGACCATTTAGAAAGAACTTTAAGCTGGCGTAGAGTCTGCTGCACCGGAATGGAACCTCTCCAGAGACTGAGCAGGTGCAGGATGTCCTAACTGTTCAGAGATCTTGTCTTGGTCTTGTCTTCCATGGAATTGTAGGGTGCCAAAAGCAAGCTCACATGCGTTGGCCGGGAATCGAACCCGGGTCAACTGCTTGGAAGGCAGCTATGCTCACCACTATACCACCAACGCTACATGCTGAAACTCACCTAGCATGTACCATTGCAATATACCCAAGAGAAAAATGAGCTTGCTTATTTGCCTACTTTGCTAGATGTAAGCAGTGGGACACATGGTGATACTGCTTTCAGACTTCAATTCAAGATTTCAGAAAGATCATGTGCCCCCGTGGATGATGCTGGTGCAACACACACAGCAAAGGACAGCAATTTGAAGTCTGGAAGATTCCAGGGCAAGGGTGGGAAGGATGAAAAGCTAGGTGGCCATGCAACCATTCCTGCTAACCCAAAGCTTACTTGTGCCCTACAACACATTGGCTTAAGACTTGACCAAATCCAATGCTCCAATATGGGGAAGCTTCTCTGTTTGCTGTTTTTTTTTTTTTTTAAGTGCGGTGTCACAGTTCACCCATCTCTTCAACTACAAGAACGGCCCAGGAGTAGTCTTAGCTACCCTAATATGTACGTTACAGCAGGGCCCTTATTACACTTTCTCTTACAGGGCAATGGAAACCGTTTTGCCCATGCGATAAAGCAAGGTGCAAAAATTAATTCATGCCTAGCAGAGGATGGTTTCGATCCATCGACCTCTGGGTTATGGGCCCAGCACGCTTCCGCTGCGCCACTCTGCTTCTGTTTGTATTCAACCTTCAAGTTTAAGAAGGGTACATTAGTTGAAATAGTTACACTACTATCTATGTTACAGCAAGGCCCTAATGACACTTTCTCTTAAGGGGCTATGGCCGACAATTGGCCCATATGGTAAGCAAGGTATAAAAACCAACGTACACCTAGCAGAGGATGGTTTCGATCCATCGACCTCTGGGTTATGGGCCCAGCACGCTTCCGCTGCGCCACTCTGCTGCCATACAGTGAATGCTTCATTGTGGGAAAAAGTGGCGTTAAACTTCTTGGAGCAGACTTACTTCCTCACTCCACAAGACACACATACATCCCCATAAAATCATTTAGCAACAACTGCAGGCACAGTCTCTGTGGCGCAATCGGTTAGCGCATTCGGCTGTTAACCGAAAAGTTGGTGGTTCAAGCCCACCCAGGGACGGCCTTTCCTTTTGTGTTCAACAGTTGTCCGAAGAGAACCCCAGATAGCCATGTAGATTCATTTGAGACACGTTGGAATCTCATTCACGTTCATGAAAAGGGTGAGCAGCATCAAGTTCATGTCTTAGTGATACAACAGACATCCCTGGCAGTGTCTGTGACCAAATGAAGTTTTCTGTACCCCAGAAGCAGCAGTAAAGTATTAGCCGGGGATCGAACCCAAAGCCTGGCGACGGCTGTCAAGCCAAAGAAAGGCAGTTCAAGCCCACCCAAGGACAGGCTCGCTTTAGTGCCTTGCTAGCTATTTGTTTAGAACATTATAGAGTGTCTGCATTAAGTGTTGACCATTTAGAAAGAACTTTAAGCTGGCGTAGAGTCTGCTGCACCGGAATGGAACCTCTCCAGAGACTGAGCAGGTGCAGGATGTCCTAACTGTTCAGAGATCTTGTCTTGGTCTTGTCTTCCATGGAATTGTAGGGTGCCAAAAGCAAGCTCACATGCGTTGGCCGGGAATCGAACCCGGGTCAACTGCTTGGAAGGCAGCTATGCTCACCACTATACCACCAACGCTACATGCTGAAACTCGCCTAGCATGTACCATTGCAATATACCCAAGAGAAAAATGAGCTTGCTTATTTGCCTACTTTGCTAGATGTAAGCAGTGGGACACATGGTGATACTGCTTACAGACTTCAATTCAAGACTTCAGAAAGATCATGTGCCCCCCTGGATGATGCTGGTGCAACACACACAGCAAAGGACAGCAATTTGAAGTCTGGAAGATTCCAGGGCAAGGGTGGGAAGGATGAAAAGCTAGGTGGCCATGCAACCATTCCTGCTAACCCAAAGCTTACTTGTGCCCTACAACACATTGGCTTAAGACTTGACCAAATCCAATGCTCCAATATGGGGAAGCTTCTCTGTTTGCTGTTTTTTTTTTTGTTTTTTTTTTTTTAAGTGCGGTGTCACAGTTCACCCATCTCTTCAACTACAAGAACGGCCCAGGAGTAGTCTTAGCTACCCTAATATGTACGTTACAGCAGGGCCCTTATTACACTTTCTCTTACAGGGCAATGGAAACCGTTTTGCCCATGCGATAAAGCAAGGTGCAAAAATGAATTCATGCCTAGCAGAGGATGGTTTCGATCCATCGACCTCTGGGTTATGGGCCCAGCACGCTTCCGCTGCGCCACTCTGCTTCTGTTTGTATTCAACCTTCAAGTTTAAGAAGGGTACATTAGTTGAAATAGTTACACTACTATCTATGTTACAGCAAGGCCCTAATGACACTTTCTCTTAAGGGGCTATGGCCGACAATTGGCCCATATGGTAAGCAAGGTATAAAAACCAACGTACACCTAGCAGAGGATGGTTTCGATCCATCGACCTCTGGGTTATGGGCCCAGCACGCTTCCGCTGCGCCACTCTGCTGCCATACAGTGAATGCTTCATTGTGGGAAAAAGTGGCGTTAAACTTCTTGGAGCAGACTTACTTCCTCACTCCACAAGACACACATACATCCCCATAAAATCATTTAGCAACAACTGCAGGCACAGTCTCTGTGGCGCAATCGGTTAGCGCGTTTGGCTGTTAACCGAAAGGTTGGTGGTTCAAGCCCACCCAGGGACGGCCTTTCCTTTTGTGTTCAACAGTTGTCCGAAGAGAACCCCAGATAGCCATGTAGATTCATTTGAGACACGTTGGAATCTCATTCACGTTCATGAAAAGGGTGAGCAGCATCAAGTTCATGTCTTAGTGATACAACAGACATCCCTGGCAGTGTCTGTGACCAAATGAAGTTTTCTGTACCCCAGAAGCAGCAGTAAAGTATTAGCCGGGGATCGAACCCAAAGCCTGGCGACGGCTGTCAAGCCAAAGAAAGGCAGTTCAAGCCCACCCAAGGACAGGCTCGCTTTAGTGCCTTGCTAGCTATTTGTTTAGAACATTATAGAGTGTCTGCATTAAGTGTTGACCATTTAGAAAGAACTTTAAGCTGGCGTAGAGTCTGCTGCACCGGAATGGAACCTCTCCAGAGACTGAGCAGGTGCAGGATGTCCTAACTGTTCAGAGATCTTGTCTTGGTCTTGTCTTCCATGGAATTGTAGGGTGCCAAAAGCAAGCTCACATGCGTTGGCCGGGAATCGAACCCAGGTCAACTGCTTGGAAGGCAGCTATGCTCACCACTATACCACCAACGCTACATGCTGAAACTCACCTAGCATGTACCATTGCAATATACCCAAGAGAAAAATGAGCTTGCTTATTTGCCTACTTTGCTAGATGTAAGCAGTGGGACACATGGTGATACTGCTTACAGACTTCAATTCAAGACTTCAGAAAGATCATGTGCCCCCCTGGATGATGCTGGTGCAACACACACAGCAAAGGACAGCAATTTGAAGTCTGGAAGATTCCAGGGCAAGGGTGGGAAGGATGAAAAGCTAGGTGGCCATGCAACCATTCCTGCTAACCCAAAGCTTACTTGTGCCCTACAACACATTGGCTTAAGACTTGACCAAATCCAATGCTCCAATATGGGGAAGCTTCTCTGTTTGCTGTTTTTTTTTTTTTTTTTTTTTTAAGTGCGGTGTCACAGTTCACCCATCTCTTCAACTACAAGAACGGCCCAGGAGTAGTCTTAGCTACCCTAATATGTACGTTACAGCAGGGCCCTTATTACACTTTCTCTTACAGGGCAATGGAAACCGTTTTGCCCATGCGATAAAGCAAGGTGCAAAAATGAATTCATGCCTAGCAGAGGATGGTTTTGATCCATCGACCTCTGGGTTATGGGCCCAGCACGCTTCCGCTGCGCCACTCTGCTTCTGTTTGTATTCAACCTTCAAGTTTAAGAAGGGTACATTAGTTGAAATAGTTACACTACTATCTATGTTACAGCAAGGCCCTAATGACACTTTCTCTTAAGGGGCTATGGCCGACAATTGGCCCATATGGTAAGCAAGGTATAAAAACCAACGTACACCTAGCAGAGGATGGTTTCGATCCATCGACCTCTGGGTTATGGGCCCAGCACGCTTCCGCTGCGCCACTCTGCTGCCATACAGTGAATGCTTCATTGTGGGAAAAAGTGGCGTTAAACTTCTTGGAGCAGACTTACTTCCTCACTCCACAAGACACACATACATCCCCATAAAATCATTTAGCAACAACTGCAGGCACAGTCTCTGTGGCGCAATCGGTTAGCGCGTTCGGCTGTTAACCGAAAGGTTGGTGGTTCAAGCCCACCCAGGGACGGCCTTTCCTTTTGTGTTCAACAGTTGTCCGAAGAGAACCCCAGATAGCCATGTAGATTCATTTGAGACACGTTGGAATCTCATTCACGTTCATGAAAAGGGTGAGCAGCATCAAGTTCATGTCTTAGTGATACAACAGACATCCCTGGCAGTGTCTGTGACCAAATGAAGTTTTCTGTACCCCAGAAGCAGCAGTAAAGTATTAGCCGGGGATCGAACCCAAAGCCTGGCGACGGCTGTCAAGCCAAAGAAAGGCAGTTCAAGCCCACCCAAGGACAGGCTCGCTTTAGTGCCTTGCTAGCTATTTGTTTAGAACATTATAGAGTGTCTGCATTAAGTGTTGACCATTTAGAAAGAACTTTAAGCTGGCGTAGAGTCTGCTGCACCGGAATGGAACCTCTCCAGAGACTGAGCAGGTGCAGGATGTCCTAACTGTTCAGAGATCTTGTCTTGGTCTTGTCTTCCATGGAATTGTAGGGTGCCAAAAGCAAGCTCACATGCGTTGGCCGGGAATCGAACCCGGGTCAACTGCTTGGAAGGCAGCTATGCTCACCACTATACCACCAACGCTACATGCTGAAACTCGCCTAGCATGTACCATTGCAATATACCCAAGAGAAAAATGAGCTTGCTTATTTGCCTACTTTGCTAGATGTAAGCAGTGGGACACATGTTGATACTGCTTACAGACTTCAATTCAAGACTTCAGAAAGATCATGTGCCCCCCTGGATGATGCTGGTGCAACACACACAGCAAAGGACAGCAATTTGAAGTCTGGAAGATTCCAGGGCAAGGGTGGGAAGGATGAAAAGCTAGGTGGCCATGCAACCATTCCTGCTAACCCAAAGCTTACTTGTGCCCTACAACACATTGGCTTAAGACTTGACCAAATCCAATGCTCCAATATGGGGAAGCTTCTCTGTTTGCTGTTTTTTTTTTTTTTTTTTAAGTGCGGTGTCACAGTTCACCCATCTCTTCAACTACAAGAACGGCCCAGGAGTAGTCTTAGCTACCCTAATATGTACGTTACAGCAGGGCCCTTATTACACTTTCTCTTACAGGGCAATGGAAACCGTTTTGCCCATGCGATAAAGCAAGGTGCAAAAATGAATTCATGCCTAGCAGAGGATGGTTTCGATCCATCGACCTCTGGGTTATGGGCCCAGCACGCTTCCGCTGCGCCACTCTGCTTCTGTTTGTATTCAACCTTCAAGTTTAAGAAGGGTACATTAGTTGAAATAGTTACACTACTATCTATGTTACAGCAAGGCCCTAATGACACTTTCTCTTAAGGGGCTATGGCCGACAATTGGCCCATATGGTAAGCAAGGTATAAAAACCAACGTACACCTAGCAGAGGATGGTTTCGATCCATCGACCTCTGGGTTATGGGCCCAGCACGCTTCCGCTGCGCCACTCTGCTGCCATACAGTGAATGCTTCATTGTGGGAAAAAGTGGCGTTAAACTTCTTGGAGCAGACTTACTTCCTCACTCCACAAGACACACATACATCCCCATAAAATCATTTAGCAACAACTGCAGGCACAGTCTCTGTGGCGCAATCGGTTAGCGCGTTCGGCTGTTAACCGAAAGGTTGGTGGTTCAAGCCCACCCAGGGACGGCCTTTCCTTTTGTGTTCAACAGTTGTCCGAAGAGAACCCCAGATAGCCATGTAGATTCATTTGAGACACGTTGGAATCTCATTCACGTTCATGAAAAGGGTGAGCAGCATCAAGTTCATGTCTTAGTGATACAACAGACATCCCTGGCAGTGTCTGTGACCAAATGAAGTTTTCTGTACCCCAGAAGCAGCAGTAAAGTATTAGCCGGGGATCGAACCCAAAGCCTGGCGACGGCTGTCAAGCCAAAGAAAGGCAGTTCAAGCCCACCCAAGGACAGGCTCGCTTTAGTGCCTTGCTAGCTATTTGTTTAGAACATTATAGAGTGTCTGCATTAAGTGTTGACCATTTAGAAAGAACTTTAAGCTGGCGTAGAGTCTGCTGCACCGGAATGGAACCTCTCCAGAGACTGAGCAGGTGCAGGATGTCCTAACTGTTCAGAGATCTTGTCTTGGTCTTGTCTTCCATGGAATTGTAGGGTGCCAAAAGCAAGCTCACATGCGTTGGCCGGGAATCGAACCCAGGTCAACTGCTTGGAAGGCAGCTATGCTCACCACTATACCACCAACGCTACATGCTGAAACTCACCTAGCATGTACCATTGCAATATACCCAAGAGAAAAATGAGCTTGCTTATTTGCCTACTTTGCTAGATGTAAGCAGTGGGACACATGGTGATACTGCTTACAGACTTCAATTCAAGACTTCAGAAAGATCATGTGCCCCCCTGGATGATGCTGGTGCAACACACACAGCAAAGGACAGCAATTTGAAGTCTGGAAGATTCCAGGGCAAGGGTGGGAAGGATGAAAAGCTAGGTGGCCATGCAACCATTCCTGCTAACCCAAAGCTTACTTGTGCCCTACAACACATTGGCTTAAGACTTGACCAAATCCAATGCTCCAATATGGGGAAGCTTCTCTGTTTGCTGTTTTTTTTTTTTTTTTTTTTTTAAGTGCGGTGTCACAGTTCACCCATCTCTTCAACTACAAGAACGGCCCAGGAGTAGTCTTAGCTACCCTAATATGTACGTTACAGCAGGGCCCTTATTACACTTTCTCTTACAGGGCAATGGAAACCGTTTTGCCCATGCGATAAAGCAAGGTGCAAAAATGAATTCATGCCTAGCAGAGGATGGTTTTGATCCATCGACCTCTGGGTTATGGGCCCAGCACGCTTCCGCTGCGCCACTCTGCTTCTGTTTGTATTCAACCTTCAAGTTTAAGAAGGGTACATTAGTTGAAATAGTTACACTACTATCTATGTTACAGCAAGGCCCTAATGACACTTTCTCTTAAGGGGCTATGGCCGACAATTGGCCCATATGGTAAGCAAGGTATAAAAACCAACGTACACCTAGCAGAGGATGGTTTCGATCCATCGACCTCTGGGTTATGGGCCCAGCACGCTTCCGCTGCGCCACTCTGCTGCCATACAGTGAAT
Source organism: Hyperolius riggenbachi (assembly GCF_040937935.1). NCBI lineage: Eukaryota > Metazoa > Chordata > Amphibia > Anura > Hyperoliidae > Hyperolius > Hyperolius riggenbachi. The sequence continues at coordinate 9,269,252 of NC_090649.1, read as the reverse complement.
GCTTCATTGTGGGAAAAAGTGGCGTTAAACTTCTTGGAGCAGACTTACTTCCTCACTCCACAAGACACACATACATCCCCATAAAATCATTTAGCAACAACTGCAGGCACAGTCTCTGTGGCGCAATCGGTTAGCGCGTTCGGCTGTTAACCAAAAGGTTGGTGGTTCAAGCCCACCCAGGGACGGCCTTTCCTTTTGTGTTCAACAGTTGTCCGAAGAGAACCCCAGATAGCCATGTAGATTCATTTGAGACACGTTGGAATCTCATTCACGTTCATGAAAAGGGTGAGCAGCATCAAGTTCATGTCTTAGTGATACAACAGACATCCCTGGCAGTGTCTGTGACCAAATGAAGTTTTCTGTACCCCAGAAGCAGCAGTAAAGTATTAGCCGGGGATCGAACCCAAAGCCTGGCGACGGCTGTCAAGCCAAAGAAAGGCAGTTCAAGCCCACCCAAGGACAGGCTCGCTTTAGTGCCTTGCTAGCTATTTGTTTAGAACATTATAGAGTGTCTGCATTAAGTGTTGACCATTTAGAAAGAACTTTAAGCTGGCGTAGAGTCTGCTGCACCGGAATGGAACCTCTCCAGAGACTGAGCAGGTGCAGGATGTCCTAACTGTTCAGAGATCTTGTCTTGGTCTTGTCTTCCATGGAATTGTAGGGTGCCAAAAGCAAGCTCACATGCGTTGGCCGGGAATCGAACCCGGGTCAACTGCTTGGAAGGCAGCTATGCTCACCACTATACCACCAACGCTACATGCTGAAACTCGCCTAGCATGTACCATTGCAATATACCCAAGAGAAAAATGAGCTTGCTTATTTGCCTACTTTGCTAGATGTAAGCAGTGGGACACATGTTGATACTGCTTACAGACTTCAATTCAAGACTTCAGAAAGATCATGTGCCCCCCTGGATGATGCTGGTGCAACACACACAGCAAAGGACAGCAATTTGAAGTCTGGAAGATTCCAGGGCAAGGGTGGGAAGGATGAAAAGCTAGGTGGCCATGCAACCATTCCTGCTAACCCAAAGCTTACTTGTGCCCTACAACACATTGGCTTAAGACTTGACCAAATCCAATGCTCCAATATGGGGAAGCTTCTCTGTTTGCTGTTTTTTTTTTTTTTTTTTAAGTGCGGTGTCACAGTTCACCCATCTCTTCAACTACAAGAACGGCCCAGGAGTAGTCTTAGCTACCCTAATATGTACGTTACAGCAGGGCCCTTATTACACTTTCTCTTACAGGGCAATGGAAACCGTTTTGCCCATGCGATAAAGCAAGGTGCAAAAATGAATTCATGCCTAGCAGAGGATGGTTTCGATCCATCGACCTCTGGGTTATGGGCCCAGCACGCTTCCGCTGCGCCACTCTGCTTCTGTTTGTATTCAACCTTCAAGTTTAAGAAGGGTACATTAGTTGAAATAGTTACACTACTATCTATGTTACAGCAAGGCCCTAATGACACTTTCTCTTAAGGGGCTATGGCCGACAATTGGCCCATATGGTAAGCAAGGTATAAAAACCAACGTACACCTAGCAGATGATGGTTTCGATCCATCGACCTCTGGGTTATGGGCCCAGCACGCTTCCGCTGCGCCACTCTGCTGCCATACAGTGAATGCTTCATTGTGGGAAAAAGTGGCGTTAAACTTCTTGGAGCAGACTTACTTCCTCACTCCACAAGACACACATACATCCCCATAAAATCATTTAGCAACAACTGCAGGCACAGTCTCTGTGGCGCAATCGGTTAGCGCGTTCGGCTGTTAACCGAAAGGTTGGTGGTTCAAGCCCACCCAGGGACGGCCTTTCCTTTTGTGTTCAACAGTTGTCCGAAGAGAACCCCAGATAGCCATGTAGATTCATTTGAGACACGTTGGAATCTCATTCACGTTCATGAAAAGGGTGAGCAGCATCAAGTTCATGTCTTAGTGATACAACAGACATCCCTGGCAGTGTCTGTGACCAAATGAAGTTTTCTGTACCCCAGAAGCAGCAGTAAAGTATTAGCCGGGGATCGAACCCAAAGCCTGGCGACGGCTGTCAAGCCAAAGAAAGGCAGTTCAAGCCCACCCAAGGACAGGCTCGCTTTAGTGCCTTGCTAGCTATTTGTTTAGAACATTATAGAGTGTCTGCATTAAGTGTTGACCATTTAGAAAGAACTTTAAGCTGGCGTAGAGTCTGCTGCACCGGAATGGAACCTCTCCAGAGACTGAGCAGGTGCAGGATGTCCTAACTGTTCAGAGATCTTGTCTTGGTCTTGTCTTCCATGGAATTGTAGGGTGCCAAAAGCAAGCTCACATGCGTTGGCCGGGAATCGAACCCAGGTCAACTGCTTGGAAGGCAGCTATGCTCACCACTATACCACCAACACTACATGCTGAAACTCACCTAGCATGTACCATTGCAATATACCCAAGAGAAAAATGAGCTTGCTTATTTGCCTACTTTGCTAGATGTAAGCAGTGGGACACATGGTGATACTGCTTACAGACTTCAATTCAAGACTTCAGAAAGATCATGTGCCCCCCTGGATGATGCTGGTGCAACACACACAGCAAAGGACAGCAATTTGAAGTCTGGAAGATTCCAGGGCAAGGGTGGGAAGGATGAAAAGCTAGGTGGCCATGCAACCATTCCTGCTAACCCAAAGCTTACTTGTGCCCTACAACACATTGGCTTAAGACTTGACCAAATCCAATGCTCCAATATGGGGAAGCTTCTCTGTTTGCTGTTTTTTTTTTTTTTTTTTTTAAGTGCGGTGTCACAGTTCACCCATCTCTTCAACTACAAGAACGGCCCAGGAGTAGTCTTAGCTACCCTAATATGTACGTTACAGCAGGGCCCTTATTACACTTTCTCTTACAGGGCAATGGAAACCGTTTTGCCCATGCGATAAAGCAAGGTGCAAAAATGAATTCATGCCTAGCAGAGGATGGTTTCGATCCATCGACCTCTGGGTTATGGGCCCAGCACGCTTCCGCTGCGCCACTCTGCTTCTGTTTGTATTCAACCTTCAAGTTTAAGAAGGGTACATTAGTTGAAATAGTTACACTACTATCTATGTTACAGCAAGGCCCTAATGACACTTTCTCTTAAGGGGCTATGGCCGACAATTGGCCCATATGGTAAGCAAGGTATAAAAACCAACGTACACCTAGCAGAGGATGGTTTCGATCCATCGACCTCTGGGTTATGGGCCCAGCACGCTTCCGCTGCGCCACTCTGCTGCCATACAGTGAATGCTTCATTGTGGGAAAAAGTGGCGTTAAACTTCTTGGAGCAGACTTACTTCCTCACTCCACAAGACACACATACATCCCCATAAAATCATTTAGCAACAACTGCAGGCACAGTCTCTGTGGCGCAATCGGTTAGCGCGTTCGGCTGTTAACCGAAAGGTTGGTGGTTCAAGCCCACCCAGGGACGGCCTTTCCTTTTGTGTTCAACAGTTGTCCGAAGAGAACCCCAGATAGCCATGTAGATTCATTTGAGACACGTTGGAATCTCATTCACGTTCATGAAAAGGGTGAGCAGCATCAAGTTCATGTCTTAGTGATACAACAGACATCCCTGGCAGTGTCTGTGACCAAATGAAGTTTTCTGTACCCCAGAAGCAGCAGTAAAGTATTAGCCGGGGATCGAACCCAAAGCCTGGCGACGGCTGTCAAGCCAAAGAAAGGCAGTTCAAGCCCACCCAAGGACAGGCTCGCTTTAGTGCCTTGCTAGCTATTTGTTTAGAACATTATAGAGTGTCTGCATTAAGTGTTGACCATTTAGAAAGAACTTTAAGCTGAAGTAGAGTCTGCTGCACCGGAATGGAACCTCTCCAGAGACTGAGCAGGTGCAGGATGTCCTAACTGTTCAGAGATCTTGTCTTGGTCTTGTCTTCCATGGAATTGTAGGGTGCCAAAAGCAAGCTCACATGCGTTGGCCGGGAATCGAACCCAGGTCAACTGCTTGGAAGGCAGCTATGCTCACCACTATACCACCAACGCTACATGCTGAAACTCGCCTAGCATGTACCATTGCAATATACCCAAGAGAAAAATGAGCTTGCTTATTTGCCTACTTTGCTAGATGTAAGCAGTGGGACACATGTTGATACTGCTTACAGACTTCAATTCAAGACTTCAGAAAGATCATGTGCCCCCCTGGATGATGCTGGTGCAACACACACAGCAAAGGACAGCAATTTGAAGTCTGGAAGATTCCAGGGCAAGGGTGGGAAGGATGAAAAGCTAGGTGGCCATGCAACCATTCCTGCTAACCCAAAGCTTACTTGTGCCCTACAACACATTGGCTTAAGACTTGACCAAATCCAATGCTCCAATATGGGGAAGCTTCTCTGTTTGCTGTTTTTTTTTTTTTTTTTTTTTTTTTAAGTGCGGTGTCACAGTTCACCCATCTCTTCAACTACAAGAACGGCCCAGGAGTAGTCTTAGCTACCCTAATATGTACGTTACAGCAGGGCCCTTATTACACTTTCTCTTACAGGGCAATGGAAACCGTTTTGCCCATGCGATAAAGCAAGGTGCAAAAATGAATTCATGCCTAGCAGAGGATGGTTTCGATCCATCGACCTCTGGGTTATGGGCCCAGCACGCTTCCGCTGCGCCACTCTGCTTCTGTTTGTATTCAACCTTCAAGTTTAAGAAGGGTACATTAGTTGAAATAGTTACACTACTATCTATGTTACAGCAAGGCCCTAATGACACTTTCTCTTAAGGGGCTATGGCCGACAATTGGCCCATATGGTAAGCAAGGTATAAAAACCAACGTACACCTAGCAGAGGATGGTTTCGATCCATCGACCTCTGGGTTATGGGCCCAGCACGCTTCCGCTGCGCCACTCTGCTGCCATACAGTGAATGCTTCATTGTGGGAAAAAGTGGCGTTAAACTTCTTGGAGCAGACTTACTTCCTCACTCCACAAGACACACATACATCCCCATAAAATCATTTAGCAACAACTGCAGGCACAGTCTCTGTGGCGCAATCGGTTAGCGCGTTCGGCTGTTAACCGAAAGGTTGGTGGTTCAAGCCCACCCAGGGACGGCCTTTCCTTTTGTGTTCAACAGTTGTCCGAAGAGAACCCCAGATAGCCATGTAGATTCATTTGAGACACGTTGGAATCTCATTCACGTTCATGAAAAGGGTGAGCAGCATCAAGTTCATGTCTTAGTGATACAACAGACATCCCTGGCAGTGTCTGTGACCAAATGAAGTTTTCTGTACCCCAGAAGCAGCAGTAAAGTATTAGCCGGGGATCGAACCCAAAGCCTGGCGACGGCTGTCAAGCCAAAGAAAGGCAGTTCAAGCCCACCCAAGGACAGGCTCGCTTTAGTGCCTTGCTAGCTATTTGTTTAGAACATTATAGAGTGTCTGCATTAAGTGTTGACCATTTAGAAAGAACTTTAAGCTGGCGTAGAGTCTGCTGCACCGGAATGGAACCTCTCCAGAGACTGAGCAGGTGCAGGATGTCCTAACTGTTCAGAGATCTTGTCTTGGTCTTGTCTTCCATGGAATTGTAGGGTGCCAAAAGCAAGCTCACATGCGTTGGCCAGGAATCGAACCCAGGTCAACTGCTTGGAAGGCAGCTATGCTCACCACTATACCACCAACGCTACATGCTGAAACTCACCTAGCATGTACCATTGCAATATACCCAAGAGAAAAATGAGCTTGCTTATTTGCCTACTTTGCTAGATGTAAGCAGTGGGACACATGGTGATACTGCTTACAGACTTCAATTCAAGACTTCAGAAAGATCATGTGCCCCCCTGGATGATGCTGGTGCAACACACACAGCAAAGGACAGCAATTTGAAGTCTGGAAGATTCCAGGGCAAGGGTGGGAAGGATGAAAAGCTAGGTGGCCATGCAACCATTCCTGCTAACCCAAAGCTTACTTGTGCCCTACAACACATTGGCTTAAGACTTGACCAAATCCAATGCTCCAATATGGGGAAGCTTCTCTGTTTGCTGTTTTTTTTTTTTTTTTTTTTTTAAGTGCGGTGTCACAGTTCACCCATCTCTTCAACTACAAGAACGGCCCAGGAGTAGTCTTAGCTACCCTAATATGTACGTTACAGCAGGGCCCTTATTACACTTTCTCTTACAGGGCAATGGAAACCGTTTTGCCCATGCGATAAAGCAAGGTGCAAAAATGAATTCATGCCTAGCAGAGGATGGTTTCGATCCATCGACCTCTGGGTTATGGGCCCAGCACGCTTCCGCTGCGCCACTCTGCTTCTGTTTGTATTCAACCTTCAAGTTTAAGAAGGGTACATTAGTTGAAATAGTTACACTACTATCTATGTTACAGCAAGGCCCTAATGACACTTTCTCTTAAGGGGCTATGGCCGACAATTGGCCCATATGGTAAGCAAGGTATAAAAACCAACGTACACCTAGCAGAGGATGGTTTCGATCCATCGACCTCTGGGTTATGGGCCCAGCACGCTTCCGCTGCGCCACTCTGCTGCCATACAGTGAATGCTTCATTGTGGGAAAAAGTGGCGTTAAACTTCTTGGAGCAGACTTACTTCCTCACTCCACAAGACACACATACATCCCCATAAAATCATTTAGCAACAACTGCAGGCACAGTCTCTGTGGCGCAATCGGTTAGCGCGTTCGGCTGTTAACCGAAAGGTTGGTGGTTCAAGCCCACCCAGGGACGGCCTTTCCTTTTGTGTTCAACAGTTGTCCGAAGAGAACCCCAGATAGCCATGTAGATTCATTTGAGACACGTTGGAATCTCATTCACGTTCATGAAAAGGGTGAGCAGCATCAAGTTCATGTCTTAGTGATACAACAGACATCCCTGGCAGTGTCTGTGACCAAATGAAGTTTTCTGTACCCCAGAAGCAGCAGTAAAGTATTAGCCGGGGATCGAACCCAAAGCCTGGCGACGGCTGTCAAGCCAAAGAAAGGCAGTTCAAGCCCACCCAAGGACAGGCTCGCTTTAGTGCCTTGCTAGCTATTTGTTTAGAACATTATAGAGTGTCTGCATTAAGTGTTGACCATTTAGAAAGAACTTTAAGCTGGCGTAGAGTCTGCTGCACCGGAATGGAACCTCTCCAGAGACTGAGCAGGTGCAGGATGTCCTAACTGTTCAGAGATCTTGTCTTGGTCTTGTCTTCCATGGAATTGTAGGGTGCCAAAAGCAAGCTCACATGCGTTGGCCGGGAATCGAACCCGGGTCAACTGCTTGGAAGGCAGCTATGCTCACCACTATACCACCAACGCTACATGCTGAAACTCGCCTAGCATGTACCATTGCAATATACCCAAGAGAAAAATGAGCTTGCTTATTTGCCTACTTTGCTAGATGTAAGCAGTGGGACACATGTTGATACTGCTTACAGACTTCAATTCAAGACTTCAGAAAGATCATGTGCCCCCCTGGATGATGCTGGTGCAACACACACAGCAAAGGACAGCAATTTGAAGTCTGGAAGATTCCAGGGCAAGGGTGGGAAGGATGAAAAGCTAGGTGGCCATGCAACCATTCCTGCTAACCCAAAGCTTACTTGTGCCCTACAACACATTGGCTTAAGACTTGACCAAATCCAATGCTCCAATATGGGGAAGCTTCTCTGTTTGCTGTTTTTTTTTTTTTTTTTTTTTTTTTAAGTGCGGTGTCACAGTTCACCCATCTCTTCAACTACAAGAACGGCCCAGGAGTAGTCTTAGCTACCCTAATATGTACGTTACAGCAGGGCCCTTATTACACTTTCTCTTACAGGGCAATGGAAACCGTTTTGCCCATGCGATAAAGCAAGGTGCAAAAATTAATTCATGCCTAGCAGAGGATGGTTTCGATCCATCGACCTCTGGGTTATGGGCCCAGCACGCTTCCGCTGCGCCACTCTGCTTCTGTTTGTATTCAACCTTCAAGTTTAAGAAGGGTACATTAGTTGAAATAGTTACACTACTATCTATGTTACAGCAAGGCCCTAATGACACTTTCTCTTAAGGGGCTATGGCCGACAATTGGCCCATATGGTAAGCAAGGTATAAAAACCAACGTACACCTAGCAGAGGATGGTTTCGATCCATCGACCTCTGGGTTATGGGCCCAGCACGCTTCCGCTGCGCCACTCTGCTGCCATACAGTGAATGCTTCATTGTGGGAAAAAGTGGCGTTAAACTTCTTGGAGCAGACTTACTTCCTCACTCCACAAGACACACATACATCCCCATAAAATCATTTAGCAACAACTGCAGGCACAGTCTCTGTGGCGCAATCGGTTAGCGCGTTCGGCTGTTAACCGAAAGGTTGGTGGTTCAAGCCCACCCAGGGACGGCCTTTCCTTTTGTGTTCAACAGTTGTCCGAAGAGAACCCCAGATAGCCATGTAGATTCATTTGAGACACGTTGGAATCTCATTCACGTTCATGAAAAGGGTGAGCAGCATCAAGTTCATGTCTTAGTGATACAACAGACATCCCTGGCAGTGTCTGTGACCAAATGAAGTTTTCTGTACCCCAGAAGCAGCAGTAAAGTATTAGCCGGGGATCGAACCCAAAGCCTGGCGACGGCTGTCAAGCCAAAGAAAGGCAGTTCAAGCCCACCCAAGGACAGGCTCGCTTTAGTGCCTTGCTAGCTATTTGTTTAGAACATTATAGAGTGTCTGCATTAAGTGTTGACCATTTAGAAAGAACTTTAAGCTGGCGTAGAGTCTGCTGCACCGGAATGGAACCTCTCCAGAGACTGAGCAGGTGCAGGATGTCCTAACTGTTCAGAGATCTTGTCTTGGTCTTGTCTTCCATGGAATTGTAGGGTGCCAAAAGCAAGCTCACATGCGTTGGCCGGGAATCGAACCCGGGTCAACTGCTTGGAAGGCAGCTATGCTCACCACTATACCACCAATGCTACATGCTGAAACTCGCCTAGCATGTACCATTGCAATATACCCAAGAGAAAAATGAGCTTGCTTATTTGCCTACTTTGCTAGATGTAAGCAGTGGGACACATGGTGATACTGCTTACAGACTTCAATTCAAGACTTCAGAAAGATCATGTGCCCCCCTGGATGATGCTGGTGCAACACACACAGCAAAGGACAGCAATTTGAAGTCTGGAAGATTCCAGGGCAAGGGTGGGAAGGATGAAAAGCTAGGTGGCCATGCAACCATTCCTGCTAACCCAAAGCTTACTTGTGCCCTACAACACATTGGCTTAAGACTTGACCAAATCCAATGCTCCAATATGGGGAAGCTTCTCTGTTTGCTGTTTTTTTTTTTTTTTTTTTTTTTTTTTTTTAAGTGCGGTGTCACAGTTCACCCATCTCTTCAACTACAAGAACGGCCCAGGAGTAGTCTTAGCTACCCTAATATGTACGTTACAGCAGGGCCCTTATTACACTTTCTCTTACAGGGCAATGGAAACCGTTTTGCCCATGCGATAAAGCAAGGTGCAAAAATGAATTCATGCCTAGCAGAGGATGGTTTCGATCCATCGACCTCTGGGTTATGGGCCCAGCACGCTTCCGCTGCGCCACTCTGCTTCTGTTTGTATTCAACCTTCAAGTTTAAGAAGGGTACATTAGTTGAAATAGTTACACTACTATCTATGTTACAGCAAGGCCCTAATGACACTTTCTCTTAAGGGGCTATGGCCGACAATTGGCCCATATGGTAAGCAAGGTATAAAAACCAACGTACACCTAGCAGAGGATGGTTTCGATCCATCGACCTCAGGGTTATGGGCCCAGCACGCTTCCGCTGCGCCACTCTGCTGCCATACAGTGAATGCTTCATTGTGGGAAAAAGTGGCGTTAAACTTCTTGGAGCAGACTTACTTCCTCACTCCACAAGACACACATACATCCCCATAAAATCATTTAGCAACAACTGCAGGCACAGTCTCTGTGGCGCAATCGGTTAGCGCGTTCGGCTGTTAACCGAAAGGTTGGTGGTTCAAGCCCACCCAGGGACGGCCTTTCCTTTTGTGTTCAACAGTTGTCCGAAGAGAACCCCAGATAGCCATGTAGATTCATTTGAGACACGTTGGAATCTCATTCACGTTCATGAAAAGGGTGAGCAGCATCAAGTTCATGTCTTAGTGATACAACAGACATCCCTGGCAGTGTCTGTGACCAAATGAAGTTTTCTGTACCCCAGAAGCAGCAGTAAAGTATTAGCCGGGGATCGAACCCAAAGCCTGGCGACGGCTGTCAAGCCAAAGAAAGGCAGTTCAAGCCCACCCAAGGACAGGCTCGCTTTAGTGCCTTGCTAGCTATTTGTTTAGAACATTATAGAGTGTCTGCATTAAGTGTTGACCATTTAGAAAGAACTTTAAGCTGGCGTAGAGTCTGCTGCACCGGAATGGAACCTCTCCAGAGACTGAGCAGGTGCAGGATGTCCTAACTGTTCAGAGATCTTGTCTTGGTCTTGTCTTCCATGGAATTGTAGGGTGCCAAAAGCAAGCTCACATGCGTTGGCCGGGAATCGAACCCGGGTCAACTGCTTGGAAGGCAGCTATGCTCACCACTATACCACCAACGCTACATGCTGAAACTCGCCTAGCATGTACCATTGCAATATACCCAAGAGAAAAATGAGCTTGCTTATTTGCCTACTTTGCTAGATGTAAGCAGTGGGACACATGTTGATACTGCTTACAGACTTCAATTCAAGACTTCAGAAAGATCATGTGCCCCCCTGGATGATGCTGGTGCAACACACACAGCAAAGGACAGCAATTTGAAGTCTGGAAGATTCCAGGGCAAGGGTGGGAAGGATGAAAAGCTAGGTGGCCATGCAACCATTCCTGCTAACCCAAAGCTTACTTGTGCCCTACAACACATTGGCTTAAGACTTGACCAAATCCAATGCTCCAATATGGGGAAGCTTCTCTGTTTGCTGTTTTTTTTTTTTTTTTTTTTTTTTTAAGTGCGGTGTCACAGTTCACCCATCTCTTCAACTACAAGAACGGCCCAGGAGTAGTCTTAGCTACCCTAATATGTACGTTACAGCAGGGCCCTTATTACACTTTCTCTTACAGGGCAATGGAAACCGTTTTGCCCATGCGATAAAGCAAGGTGCAAAAATTAATTCATGCCTAGCAGAGGATGGTTTCGATCCATCGACCTCTGGGTTATGGGCCCAGCACGCTTCCGCTGCGCCACTCTGCTTCTGTTTGTATTCAACCTTCAAGTTTAAGAAGGGTACATTAGTTGAAATAGTTACACTACTATCTATGTTACAGCAAGGCCCTAATGACACTTTCTCTTAAGGGGCTATGGCCGACAATTGGCCCATATGGTAAGCAAGGTATAAAAACCAACGTACACCTAGCAGAGGATGGTTTCGATCCATCGACCTCTGGGTTATGGGCCCAGCACGCTTCCGCTGCGCCACTCTGCTGCCATACAGTGAATGCTTCATTGTGGGAAAAAGTGGCGTTAAACTTCTTGGAGCAGACTTACTTCCTCACTCCACAAGACACACATACATCCCCATAAAATCATTTAGCAACAACTGCAGGCACAGTCTCTGTGGCGCAATCGGTTAGCGCGTTCGGCTGTTAACCGAAAGGTTGGTGGTTCAAGCCCACCCAGGGACGGCCTTTCCTTTTGTGTTCAACAGTTGTCCGAAGAGAACCCCAGATAGCCATGTAGATTCATTTGAGACACGTTGGAATCTCATTCACGTTCATGAAAAGGGTGAGCAGCATCAAGTTCATGTCTTAGTGATACAACAGACATCCCTGGCAGTGTCTGTGACCAAATGAAGTTTTCTGTACCCCAGAAGCAGCAGTAAAGTATTAGCCGGGGATCGAACCCAAAGCCTGGCGACGGCTGTCAAGCCAAAGAAAGGCAGTTCAAGCCCACCCAAGGACAGGCTCGCTTTAGTGCCTTGCTAGCTATTTGTTTAGAACATTATAGAGTGTCTGCATTAAGTGTTGACCATTTAGAAAGAACTTTAAGCTGGCGTAGAGTCTGCTGCACCGGAATGGAACCTCTCCAGAGACTGAGCAGGTGCAGGATGTCCTAACTGTTCAGAGATCTTGTCTTGGTCTTGTCTTCCATGGAATTGTAGGGTGCCAAAAGCAAGCTCACATGCGTTGGCCGGGAATCGAACCCGGGTCAACTGCTTGGAAGGCAGCTATGCTCACCACTATACCACCAATGCTACATGCTGAAACTCGCCTAGCATGTACCATTGCAATATACCCAAGAGAAAAATGAGCTTGCTTATTTGCCTACTTTGCTAGATGTAAGCAGTGGGACACATGGTGATACTGCTTACAGACTTCAATTCAAGACTTCAGAAAGATCATGTGCCCCCCTGGATGATGCTGGTGCAACACACACAGCAAAGGACAGCAATTTGAAGTCTGGAAGATTCCAGGGCAAGGGTGGGAAGGATGAAAAGCTAGGTGGCCATGCAACCATTCCTGCTAACCCAAAGCTTACTTGTGCCCTACAACACATTGGCTTAAGACTTGACCAAATCCAATGCTCCAATATGGGGAAGCTTCTCTGTTTGCTAATTTTTTTTTTTTTTTTTTTTTTTTTTTTTAAGTGCGGTGTCACAGTTCACCCATCTCTTCAACTACAAGAACGGCCCAGGAGTAGTCTTAGCTACCCTAATATGTACGTTACAGCAGGGCCCTTATTACACTTTCTCTTACAGGGCAATGGAAACCGTTTTGCCCATGCGATAAAGCAAGGTGCAAAAATGAATTCATGCCTAGCAGAGGATGGTTTCGATCCATCGACCTCTGGGTTATGGGCCCAGCACGCTTCCGCTGCGCCACTCTGCTTCTGTTTGTATTCAACCTTCAAGTTTAAGAAGGGTACATTAGTTGAAATAGTTACACTACTATCTATGTTACAGCAAGGCCCTAATGACACTTTCTCTTAAGGGGCTATGGCCGACAATTGGCCCATATGGTAAGCAAGGTATAAAAACCAACGTACACCTAGCAGAGGATGGTTTCGATCCATCGACCTCAGGGTTATGGGCCCAGCACGCTTCCGCTGCGCCACTCTGCTGCCATACAGTGAATGCTTCATTGTGGGAAAAAGTGGCGTTAAACTTCTTGGAGCAGACTTACTTCCTCACTCCACAAGACACACATACATCCCCATAAAATCATTTAGCAACAACTGCAGGCACAGTCTCTGTGGCGCAATCGGTTAGCGCGTTCGGCTGTTAACCGAAAGGTTGGTGGTTCAAGCCCACCCAGGGACGGCCTTTCCTTTTGTGTTCAACAGTTGTCCGAAGAGAACCCCAGATAGCCATGTAGATTCATTTGAGACACGTTGGAATCTCATTCACGTTCATGAAAAGGGTGAGCAGCATCAAGTTCATGTCTTAGTGATACAACAGACATCCCTGGCAGTGTCTGTGACCAAATGAAGTTTTCTGTACCCCAGAAGCAGCAGTAAAGTATTAGCCGGGGATCGAACCCAAAGCCTGGCGACGGCTGTCAAGCCAAAGAAAGGCAGTTCAAGCCCACCCAAGGACAGGCTCGCTTTAGTGCCTTGCTAGCTATTTGTTTAGAACATTATAGAGTGTCTGCATTAAGTGTTGACCATTTAGAAAGAACTTTAAGCTGGCGTAGAGTCTGCTGCACCGGAATGGAACCTCTCCAGAGACTGAGCAGGTGCAGGATGTCCTAACTGTTCAGAGATCTTGTCTTGGTCTTGTCTTCCATGGAATTGTAGGGTGCCAAAAGCAAGCTCACATGCGTTGGCCGGGAATCGAACCCGGGTCAACTGCTTGGAAGGCAGCTATGCTCACCACTATACCACCAACGCTACATGCTGAAACTCGCCTAGCATGTACCATTGCAATATACCCAAGAGAAAAATGAGCTTGCTTATTTGCCTACTTTGCTAGATGTAAGCAGTGGGACACATGGTGATACTGCTTACAGACTTCAATTCAAGACTTCAGAAAGATCATGTGCCCCCCTGGATGATGCTGGTGCAACACACACAGCAAAGGACAGCAATTTGAAGTCTGGAAGATTCCAGGGCAAGGGTGGGAAGGATGAAAAGCTAGGTGGCCATGCAACCATTCCTGCTAACCCAAAGCTTACTTGTGCCCTACAACACATTGGCTTAAGACTTGACCAAATCCAATGCTCCAATATGGGGAAGCTTCTCTGTTTGCTGTTTTTTTTTTTTTTTTTTTTTTTTTTTTTTAAGTGCGGTGTCACAGTTCACCCATCTCTTCAACTACAAGAACGGCCCAGGAGTAGTCTTAGCTACCCTAATATGTACGTTACAGCAGGGCCCTTATTACACTTTCTCTTACAGGGCAATGGAAACCGTTTTGCCCATGCGATAAAGCAAGGTGCAAAAATGAATTCATGCCTAGCAGAGGATGGTTTCGATCCATCGACCTCTGGGTTATGGGCCCAGCACGCTTCCGCTGCGCCACTCTGCTTCTGTTTGTATTCAACCTTCAAGTTTAAGAAGGGTACATTAGTTGAAATAGTTACACTACTATCTATGTTACAGCAAGGCCCTAATGACACTTTCTCTTAAGGGGCTATGGCCGACAATTGGCCCATATGGTAAGCAAGGTATAAAAACCAACGTACACCTAGCAGAGGATGGTTTCGATCCATCGACCTCTGGGTTATGGGCCCAGCACGCTTCCGCTGCGCCACTCTGCTGCCATACAGTGAATGCTTCATTGTGGGAAAAAGTGGCGTTAAACTTCTTGGAGCAGACTTACTTCCTCACTCCACAAGACACACATACATCCCCATAAAATCATTTAGCAACAACTGCAGGCACAGTCTCTGTGGCGCAATCGGTTAGCGCGTTCGGCTGTTAACCGAAAGGTTGGTGGTTCAAGCCCACCCAGGGACGGCCTTTCCTTTTGTGTTCAACAGTTGTCCGAAGAGAACCCCAGATAGCCATGTAGATTCATTTGAGACACGTTGGAATCTCATTCACGTTCATGAAAAGGGTGAGCAGCATCAAGTTCATGTCTTAGTGATACAACAGACATCCCTGGCAGTGTCTGTGACCAAATGAAGTTTTCTGTACCCCAGAAGCAGCAGTAAAGTATTAGCCGGGGATCGAACCCAAAGCCTGGCGACGGCTGTCAAGCCAAAGAAAGGCAGTTCAAGCCCACCCAAGGACAGGCTCGCTTTAGTGCCTTGCTAGCTATTTGTTTAGAACATTATAGAGTGTCTGCATTAAGTGTTGACCATTTAGAAAGAACTTTAAGCTGGCGTAGAGTCTGCTGCACCGGAATGGAACCTCTCCAGAGACTGAGCAGGTGCAGGATGTCCTAACTGTTCAGAGATCTTGTCTTGGTCTTGTCTTCCATGGAATTGTAGGGTGCCAAAAGCAAGCTCACATGCGTTGGCCGGGAATCGAACCCGGGTCAACTGCTTGGAAGGCAGCTATGCTCACCACTATACCACCAACGCTACATGCTGAAACTCGCCTAGCATGTACCATTGCAATATACCCAAGAGAAAAATGAGCTTGCTTATTTGCCTACTTTGCTAGATGTAAGCAGTGGGACACATGGTGATACTGCTTACAGACTTCAATTCAAGACTTCAGAAAGATCATGTGCCCCCCTGGATGATGCTGGTGCAACACACACAGCAAAGGACAGCAATTTGAAGTCTGGAAGATTCCAGGGCAAGGGTGGGAAGGATGAAAAGCTAGGTGGCCATGCAACCATTCCTGCTAACCCAAAGCTTACTTGTGCCCTACAACACATTGGCTTAAGACTTGACCAAATCCAATGCTCCAATATGGGGAAGCTTCTCTGTTTGCTGTTTTTTTTTTTTTTTTTTTTTTTTTTTTAAGTGCGGTGTCACAGTTCACCCATCTCTTCAACTACAAGAACGGCCCAGGAGTAGTCTTAGCTACCCTAATATGTACGTTACAGCAGGGCCCTTATTACACTTTCTCTTACAGGGCAATGGAAACCGTTTTGCCCATGCGATAAAGCAAGGTGCAAAAATGAATTCATGCCTAGCAGAGGATGGTTTCGATCCATCGACCTCTGGGTTATGGGCCCAGCACGCTTCCGCTGCGCCACTCTGCTTCTGTTTGTATTCAACCTTCAAGTTTAAGAAGGGTACATTAGTTGAAATAGTTACACTACTATCTATGTTACAGCAAGGCCCTAATGACACTTTCTCTTAAGGGGCTATGGCCGACAATTGGCCCATATGGTAAGCAAGGTATAAAAACCAACGTACACCTAGCAGAGGATGGTTTCGATCCATCGACCTCTGGGTTATGGGCCCAGCACGCTTCCGCTGCGCCACTCTGCTGCCATACAGTGAATGCTTCATTGTGGGAAAAAGTGGCGTTAAACTTCTTGGAGCAGACTTACTTCCTCACTCCACAAGACACACATACATCCCCATAAAATCATTTAGCAACAACTGCAGGCACAGTCTCTGTGGCGCAATCGGTTAGCGCGTTCGGCTGTTAACCGAAAGGTTGGTGGTTCAAGCCCACCCAGGGACGGCCTTTCCTTTTGTGTTCAACAGTTGTCCGAAGAGAACCCCAGATAGCCATGTAGATTCATTTGAGACACGTTGGAATCTCATTCACGTTCATGAAAAGGGTGAGCAGCATCAAGTTCATGTCTTAGTGATACAACAGACATCCCTGGCAGTGTCTGTGACCAAATGAAGTTTTCTGTACCCCAGAAGCAGCAGTAAAGTATTAGCCGGGGATCGAACCCAAAGCCTGGCGACGGCTGTCAAGCCAAAGAAAGGCAGTTCAAGCCCACCCAAGGACAGGCTCGCTTTAGTGCCTTGCTAGCTATTTGTTTAGAACATTATAGAGTGTCTGCATTAAGTGTTGACCATTTAGAAAGAACTTTAAGCTGGCGTAGAGTCTGCTGCACCGGAATGGAACCTCTCCAGAGACTGAGCAGGTGCAGGATGTCCTAACTGTTCAGAGATCTTGTCTTGGTCTTGTCTTCCATGGAATTGTAGGGTGCCAAAAGCAAGCTCACATGCGTTGGCCGGGAATCGAACCCGGGTCAACTGCTTGGAAGGCAGCTATGCTCACCACTATACCACCAACGCTACATGCTGAAACTCGCCTAGCATGTACCATTGCAATATACCCAAGAGAAAAATGAGCTTGCTTATTTGCCTACTTTGCTAGATGTAAGCAGTGGGACACATGGTGATACTGCTTACAGACTTCAATTCAAGACTTCAGAAAGATCATGTGCCCCCCTGGATGATGCTGGTGCAACACACACAGCAAAGGACAGCAATTTGAAGTCTGGAAGATTCCAGGGCAAGGGTGGGAAGGATGAAAAGCTAGGTGGCCATGCAACCATTCCTGCTAACCCAAAGCTTACTTGTGCCCTACAACACATTGGCTTAAGACTTGACCAAATCCAATGCTCCAATATGGGGAAGCTTCTCTGTTTGCTAATTTTTTTTTTTTTTTTTTTTTTTTTTTTAAGTGCGGTGTCACAGTTCACCCATCTCTTCAACTACAAGAACGGCCCAGGAGTAGTCTTAGCTACCCTAATATGTACGTTACAGCAGGGCCCTTATTACACTTTCTCTTACAGGGCAATGGAAACCGTTTTGCCCATGCGATAAAGCAAGGTGCAAAAATGAATTCATGCCTAGCAGAGGATGGTTTCGATCCATCGACCTCTGGGTTATGGGCCCAGCACGCTTCCGCTGCGCCACTCTGCTTCTGTTTGTATTCAACCTTCAAGTTTAAGAAGGGTACATTAGTTGAAATAGTTACACTACTATCTATGTTACAGCAAGGCCCTAATGACACTTTCTCTTAAGGGGCTATGGCCGACAATTGGCCCATATGGTAAGCAAGGTATAAAAACCAACGTACACCTAGCAGAGGATGGTTTCGATCCATCGACCTCAGGGTTATGGGCCCAGCACGCTTCCGCTGCGCCACTCTGCTGCCATACAGTGAATGCTTCATTGTGGGAAAAAGTGGCGTTAAACTTCTTGGAGCAGACTTACTTCCTCACTCCACAAGACACACATACATCCCCATAAAATCATTTAGCAACAACTGCAGGCACAGTCTCTGTGGCGCAATCGGTTAGCGCGTTCGGCTGTTAACCGAAAGGTTGGTGGTTCAAGCCCACCCAGGGACGGCCTTTCCTTTTGTGTTCAACAGTTGTCCGAAGAGAACCCCAGATAGCCATGTAGATTCATTTGAGACACGTTGGAATCTCATTCACGTTCATGAAAAGGGTGAGCAGCATCAAGTTCATGTCTTAGTGATACAACAGACATCCCTGGCAGTGTCTGTGACCAAATGAAGTTTTCTGTACCCCAGAAGCAGCAGTAAAGTATTAGCCGGGGATCGAACCCAAAGCCTGGCGACGGCTGTCAAGCCAAAGAAAGGCAGTTCAAGCCCACCCAAGGACAGGCTCGCTTTAGTGCCTTGCTAGCTATTTGTTTAGAACATTATAGAGTGTCTGCATTAAGTGTTGACCATTTAGAAAGAACTTTAAGCTGGCGTAGAGTCTGCTGCACCGGAATGGAACCTCTCCAGAGACTGAGCAGGTGCAGGATGTCCTAACTGTTCAGAGATCTTGTCTTGGTCTTGTCTTCCATGGAATTGTAGGGTGCCAAAAGCAAGCTCACATGCGTTGGCCGGGAATCGAACCCGGGTCAACTGCTTGGAAGGCAGCTATGCTCACCACTATACCACCAACGCTACATGCTGAAACTCGCCTAGCATGTACCATTGCAATATACCCAAGAGAAAAATGAGCTTGCTTATTTGCCTACTTTGCTAGATGTAAGCAGTGGGACACATGGTGATACTGCTTACAGACTTCAATTCAAGACTTCAGAAAGATCATGTGCCCCCCTGGATGATGCTGGTGCAACACACACAGCAAAGGACAGCAATTTGAAGTCTGGAAGATTCCAGGGCAAGGGTGGGAAGGATGAAAAGCTAGGTGGCCATGCAACCATTCCTGCTAACCCAAAGCTTACTTGTGCCCTACAACACATTGGCTTAAGACTTGACCAAATCCAATGCTCCAATATGGGGAAGCTTCTCTGTTTGCTGTTTTTTTTTTTTTTTTTTTTTTTTTTTTTAAGTGCGGTGTCACAGTTCACCCATCTCTTCAACTACAAGAACGGCCCAGGAGTAGTCTTAGCTACCCTAATATGTACGTTACAGCAGGGCCCTTATTACACTTTCTCTTACAGGGCAATGGAAACCGTTTTGCCCATGCGATAAAGCAAGGTGCAAAAATGAATTCATGCCTAGCAGAGGATGGTTTCGATCCATCGACCTCTGGGTTATGGGCCCAGCACGCTTCCGCTGCGCCACTCTGCTTCTGTTTGTATTCAACCTTCAAGTTTAAGAAGGGTACATTAGTTGAAATAGTTACACTACTATCTATGTTACAGCAAGGCCCTAATGACACTTTCTCTTAAGGGGCTATGGCCGACAATTGGCCCATATGGTAAGCAAGGTATAAAAACCAACGTACACCTAGCAGAGGATGGTTTCGATCCATCGACCTCTGGGTTATGGGCCCAGCACGCTTCCGCTGCGCCACTCTGCTGCCATACAGTGAATGCTTCATTGTGGGAAAAAGTGGCGTTAAACTTCTTGGAGCAGACTTACTTCCTCACTCCACAAGACACACATACATCCCCATAAAATCATTTAGCAACAACTGCAGGCACAGTCTCTGTGGCGCAATCGGTTAGCGCGTTCGGCTGTTAACCGAAAGGTTGGTGGTTCAAGCCCACCCAGGGACGGCCTTTCCTTTTGTGTTCAACAGTTGTCCGAAGAGAACCCCAGATAGCCATGTAGATTCATTTGAGACACGTTGGAATCTCATTCACGTTCATGAAAAGGGTGAGCAGCATCAAGTTCATGTCTTAGTGATACAACAGACATCCCTGGCAGTGTCTGTGACCAAATGAAGTTTTCTGTACCCCAGAAGCAGCAGTAAAGTATTAGCCGGGGATCGAACCCAAAGCCTGGCGACGGCTGTCAAGCCAAAGAAAGGCAGTTCAAGCCCACCCAAGGACAGGCTCGCTTTAGTGCCTTGCTAGCTATTTGTTTAGAACATTATAGAGTGTCTGCATTAAGTGTTGACCATTTAGAAAGAACTTTAAGCTGGCGTAGAGTCTGCTGCACCGGAATGGAACCTCTCCAGAGACTGAGCAGGTGCAGGATGTCCTAACTGTTCAGAGATCTTGTCTTGGTCTTGTCTTCCATGGAATTGTAGGGTGCCAAAAGCAAGCTCACATGCGTTGGCCGGGAATCGAACCCGGGTCAACTGCTTGGAAGGCAGCTATGCTCACCACTATACCACCAATGCTACATGCTGAAACTCGCCTAGCATGTACCATTGCAATATACCCAAGAGAAAAATGAGCTTGCTTATTTGCCTACTTTGCTAGATGTAAGCAGTGGGACACATGGTGATACTGCTTACAGACTTCAATTCAAGACTTCAGAAAGATCATGTGCCCCCCTGGATGATGCTGGTGCAACACACACAGCAAAGGACAGCAATTTGAAGTCTGGAAGATTCCAGGGCAAGGGTGGGAAGGATGAAAAGCTAGGTGGCCATGCAACCATTCCTGCTAACCCAAAGCTTACTTGTGCCCTACAACACATTGGCTTAAGACTTGACCAAATCCAATGCTCCAATATGGGGAAGCTTCTCTGTTTGCTAATTTTTTTTTTTTTTTTTTTTTTTTTTTTTAAGTGCGGTGTCACAGTTCACCCATCTCTTCAACTACAAGAACGGCCCAGGAGTAGTCTTAGCTACCCTAATATGTACGTTACAGCAGGGCCCTTATTACACTTTCTCTTACAGGGCAATGGAAACCGTTTTGCCCATGCGATAAAGCAAGGTGCAAAAATGAATTCATGCCTAGCAGAGGATGGTTTCGATCCATCGACCTCTGGGTTATGGGCCCAGCACGCTTCCGCTGCGCCACTCTGCTTCTGTTTGTATTCAACCTTCAAGTTTAAGAAGGGTACATTAGTTGAAATAGTTACACTACTATCTATGTTACAGCAAGGCCCTAATGACACTTTCTCTTAAGGGGCTATGGCCGACAATTGGCCCATATGGTAAGCAAGGTATAAAAACCAACGTACACCTAGCAGAGGATGGTTTCGATCCATCGACCTCAGGGTTATGGGCCCAGCACGCTTCCGCTGCGCCACTCTGCTGCCATACAGTGAATGCTTCATTGTGGGAAAAAGTGGCGTTAAACTTCTTGGAGCAGACTTACTTCCTCACTCCACAAGACACACATACATCCCCATAAAATCATTTAGCAACAACTGCAGGCACAGTCTCTGTGGCGCAATCGGTTAGCGCGTTCGGCTGTTAACCGAAAGGTTGGTGGTTCAAGCCCACCCAGGGACGGCCTTTCCTTTTGTGTTCAACAGTTGTCCGAAGAGAACCCCAGATAGCCATGTAGATTCATTTGAGACACGTTGGAATCTCATTCACGTTCATGAAAAGGGTGAGCAGCATCAAGTTCATGTCTTAGTGATACAACAGACATCCCTGGCAGTGTCTGTGACCAAATGAAGTTTTCTGTACCCCAGAAGCAGCAGTAAAGTATTAGCCGGGGATCGAACCCAAAGCCTGGCGACGGCTGTCAAGCCAAAGAAAGGCAGTTCAAGCCCACCCAAGGACAGGCTCGCTTTAGTGCCTTGCTAGCTATTTGTTTAGAACATTATAGAGTGTCTGCATTAAGTGTTGACCATTTAGAAAGAACTTTAAGCTGGCGTAGAGTCTGCTGCACCGGAATGGAACCTCTCCAGAGACTGAGCAGGTGCAGGATGTCCTAACTGTTCAGAGATCTTGTCTTGGTCTTGTCTTCCATGGAATTGTAGGGTGCCAAAAGCAAGCTCACATGCGTTGGCCGGGAATCGAACCCGGGTCAACTGCTTGGAAGGCAGCTATGCTCACCACTATACCACCAACGCTACATGCTGAAACTCGCCTAGCATGTACCATTGCAATATACCCAAGAGAAAAATGAGCTTGCTTATTTGCCTACTTTGCTAGATGTAAGCAGTGGGACACATGGTGATACTGCTTACAGACTTCAATTCAAGACTTCAGAAAGATCATGTGCCCCCCTGGATGATGCTGGTGCAACACACACAGCAAAGGACAGCAATTTGAAGTCTGGAAGATTCCAGGGCAAGGGTGGGAAGGATGAAAAGCTAGGTGGCCATGCAACCATTCCTGCTAACCCAAAGCTTACTTGTGCCCTACAACACATTGGCTTAAGACTTGACCAAATCCAATGCTCCAATATGGGGAAGCTTCTCTGTTTGCTGTTTTTTTTTTTTTTTTTTTTTTTTTTTTTAAGTGCGGTGTCACAGTTCACCCATCTCTTCAACTACAAGAACGGCCCAGGAGTAGTCTTAGCTACCCTAATATGTACGTTACAGCAGGGCCCTTATTACACTTTCTCTTACAGGGCAATGGAAACCGTTTTGCCCATGCGATAAAGCAAGGTGCAAAAATGAATTCATGCCTAGCAGAGGATGGTTTCGATCCATCGACCTCTGGGTTATGGGCCCAGCACGCTTCCGCTGCGCCACTCTGCTTCTGTTTGTATTCAACCTTCAAGTTTAAGAAGGGTACATTAGTTGAAATAGTTACACTACTATCTATGTTACAGCAAGGCCCTAATGACACTTTCTCTTAAGGGGCTATGGCCGACAATTGGCCCATATGGTAAGCAAGGTATAAAAACCAACGTACACCTAGCAGAGGATGGTTTCGATCCATCGACCTCTGGGTTATGGGCCCAGCACGCTTCCGCTGCGCCACTCTGCTGCCATACAGTGAATGCTTCATTGTGGGAAAAAGTGGCGTTAAACTTCTTGGAGCAGACTTACTTCCTCACTCCACAAGACACACATACATCCCCATAAAATCATTTAGCAACAACTGCAGGCACAGTCTCTGTGGCGCAATCGGTTAGCGCGTTCGGCTGTTAACCGAAAGGTTGGTGGTTCAAGCCCACCCAGGGACGGCCTTTCCTTTTGTGTTCAACAGTTGTCCGAAGAGAACCCCAGATAGCCATGTAGATTCATTTGAGACACGTTGGAATCTCATTCACGTTCATGAAAAGGGTGAGCAGCATCAAGTTCATGTCTTAGTGATACAACAGACATCCCTGGCAGTGTCTGTGACCAAATGAAGTTTTCTGTACCCCAGAAGCAGCAGTAAAGTATTAGCCGGGGATCGAACCCAAAGCCTGGCGACGGCTGTCAAGCCAAAGAAAGGCAGTTCAAGCCCACCCAAGGACAGGCTCGCTTTAGTGCCTTGCTAGCTATTTGTTTAGAACATTATAGAGTGTCTGCATTAAGTGTTGACCATTTAGAAAGAACTTTAAGCTGGCGTAGAGTCTGCTGCACCGGAATGGAACCTCTCCAGAGACTGAGCAGGTGCAGGATGTCCTAACTGTTCAGAGATCTTGTCTTGGTCTTGTCTTCCATGGAATTGTAGGGTGCCAAAAGCAAGCTCACATGCGTTGGCCGGGAATCGAACCCGGGTCAACTGCTTGGAAGGCAGCTATGCTCACCACTATACCACCAACGCTACATGCTGAAACTCGCCTAGCATGTACCATTGCAATATACCCAAGAGAAAAATGAGCTTGCTTATTTGCCTACTTTGCTAGATGTAAGCAGTGGGACACATGGTGATACTGCTTACAGACTTCAATTCAAGACTTCAGAAAGATCATGTGCCCCCCTGGATGATGCTGGTGCAACACACACAGCAAAGGACAGCAATTTGAAGTCTGGAAGATTCCAGGGCAAGGGTGGGAAGGATGAAAAGCTAGGTGGCCATGCAACCATTCCTGCTAACCCAAAGCTTACTTGTGCCCTACAACACATTGGCTTAAGACTTGACCAAATCCAATGCTCCAATATGGGGAAGCTTCTCTGTTTGCTGTTTTTTTTTTTTTTTTTTTTTTTTTTTTTTTTAAGTGCGGTGTCACAGTTCACCCATCTCTTCAACTACAAGAACGGCCCAGGAGTAGTCTTAGCTACCCTAATATGTACGTTACAGCAGGGCCCTTATTACACTTTCTCTTACAGGGCAATGGAAACCGTTTTGCCCATGCGATAAAGCAAGGTGCAAAAATGAATTCATGCCTAGCAGAGGATGGTTTCGATCCATCGACCTCTGGGTTATGGGCCCAGCACGCTTCCGCTGCGCCACTCTGCTTCTGTTTGTATTCAACCTTCAAGTTTAAGAAGGGTACATTAGTTGAAATAGTTACACTACTATCTATGTTACAGCAAGGCCCTAATGACACTTTCTCTTAAGGGGCTATGGCCGACAATTGGCCCATATGGTAAGCAAGGTATAAAAACCAACGTACACCTAGCAGAGGATGGTTTCGATCCATCGACCTCTGGGTTATGGGCCCAGCACGCTTCCGCTGCGCCACTCTGCTGCCATACAGTGAATGCTTCATTGTGGGAAAAAGTGGCGTTAAACTTCTTGGAGCAGACTTACTTCCTCACTCCACAAGACACACATACATCCCCATAAAATCATTTAGCAACAACTGCAGGCACAGTCTCTGTGGCGCAATCGGTTAGCGCGTTCGGCTGTTAACCGAAAGGTTGGTGGTTCAAGCCCACCCAGGGACGGCCTTTCCTTTTGTGTTCAACAGTTGTCCGAAGAGAACCCCAGATAGCCATGTAGATTCATTTGAGACACGTTGGAATCTCATTCACGTTCATGAAAAGGGTGAGCAGCATCAAGTTCATGTCTTAGTGATACAACAGACATCCCTGGCAGTGTCTGTGACCAAATGAAGTTTTCTGTACCCCAGAAGCAGCAGTAAAGTATTAGCCGGGGATCGAACCCAAAGCCTGGCGACGGCTGTCAAGCCAAAGAAAGGCAGTTCAAGCCCACCCAAGGACAGGCTCGCTTTAGTGCCTTGCTAGCTATTTGTTTAGAACATTATAGAGTGTCTGCATTAAGTGTTGACCATTTAGAAAGAACTTTAAGCTGGCGTAGAGTCTGCTGCACCGGAATGGAACCTCTCCAGAGACTGAGCAGGTGCAGGATGTCCTAACTGTTCAGAGATCTTGTCTTGGTCTTGTCTTCCATGGAATTGTAGGGTGCCAAAAGCAAGCTCACATGCGTTGGCCGGGAATCGAACCCGGGTCAACTGCTTGGAAGGCAGCTATGCTCACCACTATACCACCAATGCTACATGCTGAAACTCGCCTAGCATGTACCATTGCAATATACCCAAGAGAAAAATGAGCTTGCTTATTTGCCTACTTTGCTAGATGTAAGCAGTGGGACACATGGTGATACTGCTTACAGACTTCAATTCAAGACTTCAGAAAGATCATGTGCCCCCCTGGATGATGCTGGTGCAACACACACAGCAAAGGACAGCAATTTGAAGTCTGGAAGATTCCAGGGCAAGGGTGGGAAGGATGAAAAGCTAGGTGGCCATGCAACCATTCCTGCTAACCCAAAGCTTACTTGTGCCCTACAACACATTGGCTTAAGACTTGACCAAATCCAATGCTCCAATATGGGGAAGCTTCTCTGTTTGCTAATTTTTTTTTTTTTTTTTTTTTTTTTTTTTAAGTGCGGTGTCACAGTTCACCCATCTCTTCAACTACAAGAACGGCCCAGGAGTAGTCTTAGCTACCCTAATATGTACGTTACAGCAGGGCCCTTATTACACTTTCTCTTACAGGGCAATGGAAACCGTTTTGCCCATGCGATAAAGCAAGGTGCAAAAATGAATTCATGCCTAGCAGAGGATGGTTTCGATCCATCGACCTCTGGGTTATGGGCCCAGCACGCTTCCGCTGCGCCACTCTGCTTCTGTTTGTATTCAACCTTCAAGTTTAAGAAGGGTACATTAGTTGAAATAGTTACACTACTATCTATGTTACAGCAAGGCCCTAATGACACTTTCTCTTAAGGGGCTATGGCCGACAATTGGCCCATATGGTAAGCAAGGTATAAAAACCAACGTACACCTAGCAGAGGATGGTTTCGATCCATCGACCTCAGGGTTATGGGCCCAGCACGCTTCCGCTGCGCCACTCTGCTGCCATACAGTGAATGCTTCATTGTGGGAAAAAGTGGCGTTAAACTTCTTGGAGCAGACTTACTTCCTCACTCCACAAGACACACATACATCCCCATAAAATCATTTAGCAACAACTGCAGGCACAGTCTCTGTGGCGCAATCGGTTAGCGCGTTCGGCTGTTAACCGAAAGGTTGGTGGTTCAAGCCCACCCAGGGACGGCCTTTCCTTTTGTGTTCAACAGTTGTCCGAAGAGAACCCCAGATAGCCATGTAGATTCATTTGAGACACGTTGGAATCTCATTCACGTTCATGAAAAGGGTGAGCAGCATCAAGTTCATGTCTTAGTGATACAACAGACATCCCTGGCAGTGTCTGTGACCAAATGAAGTTTTCTGTACCCCAGAAGCAGCAGTAAAGTATTAGCCGGGGATCGAACCCAAAGCCTGGCGACGGCTGTCAAGCCAAAGAAAGGCAGTTCAAGCCCACCCAAGGACAGGCTCGCTTTAGTGCCTTGCTAGCTATTTGTTTAGAACATTATAGAGTGTCTGCATTAAGTGTTGACCATTTAGAAAGAACTTTAAGCTGGCGTAGAGTCTGCTGCACCGGAATGGAACCTCTCCAGAGACTGAGCAGGTGCAGGATGTCCTAACTGTTCAGAGATCTTGTCTTGGTCTTGTCTTCCATGGAATTGTAGGGTGCCAAAAGCAAGCTCACATGCGTTGGCCGGGAATCGAACCCGGGTCAACTGCTTGGAAGGCAGCTATGCTCACCACTATACCACCAACGCTACATGCTGAAACTCGCCTAGCATGTACCATTGCAATATACCCAAGAGAAAAATGAGCTTGCTTATTTGCCTACTTTGCTAGATGTAAGCAGTGGGACACATGGTGATACTGCTTACAGACTTCAATTCAAGACTTCAGAAAGATCATGTGCCCCCCTGGATGATGCTGGTGCAACACACACAGCAAAGGACAGCAATTTGAAGTCTGGAAGATTCCAGGGCAAGGGTGGGAAGGATGAAAAGCTAGGTGGCCATGCAACCATTCCTGCTAACCCAAAGCTTACTTGTGCCCTACAACACATTGGCTTAAGACTTGACCAAATCCAATGCTCCAATATGGGGAAGCTTCTCTGTTTGCTGTTTTTTTTTTTTTTTTTTTTTTTTTTTTTAAGTGCGGTGTCACAGTTCACCCATCTCTTCAACTACAAGAACGGCCCAGGAGTAGTCTTAGCTACCCTAATATGTACGTTACAGCAGGGCCCTTATTACACTTTCTCTTACAGGGCAATGGAAACCGTTTTGCCCATGCGATAAAGCAAGGTGCAAAAATGAATTCATGCCTAGCAGAGGATGGTTTCGATCCATCGACCTCTGGGTTATGGGCCCAGCACGCTTCCGCTGCGCCACTCTGCTTCTGTTTGTATTCAACCTTCAAGTTTAAGAAGGGTACATTAGTTGAAATAGTTACACTACTATCTATGTTACAGCAAGGCCCTAATGACACTTTCTCTTAAGGGGCTATGGCCGACAATTGGCCCATATGGTAAGCAAGGTATAAAAACCAACGTACACCTAGCAGAGGATGGTTTCGATCCATCGACCTCTGGGTTATGGGCCCAGCACGCTTCCGCTGCGCCACTCTGCTGCCATACAGTGAATGCTTCATTGTGGGAAAAAGTGGCGTTAAACTTCTTGGAGCAGACTTACTTCCTCACTCCACAAGACACACATACATCCCCATAAAATCATTTAGCAACAACTGCAGGCACAGTCTCTGTGGCGCAATCGGTTAGCGCGTTCGGCTGTTAACCGAAAGGTTGGTGGTTCAAGCCCACCCAGGGACGGCCTTTCCTTTTGTGTTCAACAGTTGTCCGAAGAGAACCCCAGATAGCCATGTAGATTCATTTGAGACACGTTGGAATCTCATTCACGTTCATGAAAAGGGTGAGCAGCATCAAGTTCATGTCTTAGTGATACAACAGACATCCCTGGCAGTGTCTGTGACCAAATGAAGTTTTCTGTACCCCAGAAGCAGCAGTAAAGTATTAGCCGGGGATCGAACCCAAAGCCTGGCGACGGCTGTCAAGCCAAAGAAAGGCAGTTCAAGCCCACCCAAGGACAGGCTCGCTTTAGTGCCTTGCTAGCTATTTGTTTAGAACATTATAGAGTGTCTGCATTAAGTGTTGACCATTTAGAAAGAACTTTAAGCTGGCGTAGAGTCTGCTGCACCGGAATGGAACCTCTCCAGAGACTGAGCAGGTGCAGGATGTCCTAACTGTTCAGAGATCTTGTCTTGGTCTTGTCTTCCATGGAATTGTAGGGTGCCAAAAGCAAGCTCACATGCGTTGGCCGGGAATCGAACCCGGGTCAACTGCTTGGAAGGCAGCTATGCTCACCACTATACCACCAACGCTACATGCTGAAACTCGCCTAGCATGTACCATTGCAATATACCCAAGAGAAAAATGAGCTTGCTTATTTGCCTACTTTGCTAGATGTAAGCAGTGGGACACATGGTGATACTGCTTACAGACTTCAATTCAAGACTTCAGAAAGATCATGTGCCCCCCTGGATGATGCTGGTGCAACACACACAGCAAAGGACAGCAATTTGAAGTCTGGAAGATTCCAGGGCAAGGGTGGGAAGGATGAAAAGCTAGGTGGCCATGCAACCATTCCTGCTAACCCAAAGCTTACTTGTGCCCTACAACACATTGGCTTAAGACTTGACCAAATCCAATGCTCCAATATGGGGAAGCTTCTCTGTTTGCTGTTTTTTTTTTTTTTTTTTTTTTTTTTTTTTTTAAGTGCGGTGTCACAGTTCACCCATCTCTTCAACTACAAGAACGGCCCAGGAGTAGTCTTAGCTACCCTAATATGTACGTTACAGCAGGGCCCTTATTACACTTTCTCTTACAGGGCAATGGAAACCGTTTTGCCCATGCGATAAAGCAAGGTGCAAAAATGAATTCATGCCTAGCAGAGGATGGTTTCGATCCATCGACCTCTGGGTTATGGGCCCAGCACGCTTCCGCTGCGCCACTCTGCTTCTGTTTGTATTCAACCTTCAAGTTTAAGAAGGGTACATTAGTTGAAATAGTTACACTACTATCTATGTTACAGCAAGGCCCTAATGACACTTTCTCTTAAGGGGCTATGGCCGACAATTGGCCCATATGGTAAGCAAGGTATAAAAACCAACGTACACCTAGCAGAGGATGGTTTCGATCCATCGACCTCTGGGTTATGGGCCCAGCACGCTTCCGCTGCGCCACTCTGCTGCCATACAGTGAATGCTTCATTGTGGGAAAAAGTGGCGTTAAACTTCTTGGAGCAGACTTACTTCCTCACTCCACAAGACACACATACATCCCCATAAAATCATTTAGCAACAACTGCAGGCACAGTCTCTGTGGCGCAATCGGTTAGCGCGTTCGGCTGTTAACCGAAAGGTTGGTGGTTCAAGCCCACCCAGGGACGGCCTTTCCTTTTGTGTTCAACAGTTGTCCGAAGAGAACCCCAGATAGCCATGTAGATTCATTTGAGACACGTTGGAATCTCATTCACGTTCATGAAAAGGGTGAGCAGCATCAAGTTCATGTCTTAGTGATACAACAGACATCCCTGGCAGTGTCTGTGACCAAATGAAGTTTTCTGTACCCCAGAAGCAGCAGTAAAGTATTAGCCGGGGATCGAACCCAAAGCCTGGCGACGGCTGTCAAGCCAAAGAAAGGCAGTTCAAGCCCACCCAAGGACAGGCTCGCTTTAGTGCCTTGCTAGCTATTTGTTTAGAACATTATAGAGTGTCTGCATTAAGTGTTGACCATTTAGAAAGAACTTTAAGCTGGCGTAGAGTCTGCTGCACCGGAATGGAACCTCTCCAGAGACTGAGCAGGTGCAGGATGTCCTAACTGTTCAGAGATCTTGTCTTGGTCTTGTCTTCCATGGAATTGTAGGGTGCCAAAAGCAAGCTCACATGCGTTGGCCGGGAATCGAACCCGGGTCAACTGCTTGGAAGGCAGCTATGCTCACCACTATACCACCAACGCTACATGCTGAAACTCGCCTAGCATGTACCATTGCAATATACCCAAGAGAAAAATGAGCTTGCTTATTTGCCTACTTTGCTAGATGTAAGCAGTGGGACACATGGTGATACTGCTTACAGACTTCAATTCAAGACTTCAGAAAGATCATGTGCCCCCCTGGATGATGCTGGTGCAACACACACAGCAAAGGACAGCAATTTGAAGTCTGGAAGATTCCAGGGCAAGGGTGGGAAGGATGAAAAGCTAGGTGGCCATGCAACCATTCCTGCTAACCCAAAGCTTACTTGTGCCCTACAACACATTGGCTTAAGACTTGACCAAATCCAATGCTCCAATATGGGGAAGCTTCTCTGTTTGCTGTTTTTTTTTTTTTTTTTTTTTTTTTTTTTTTTAAGTGCGGTGTCACAGTTCACCCATCTCTTCAACTACAAGAACGGCCCAGGAGTAGTCTTAGCTACCCTAATATGTACGTTACAGCAGGGCCCTTATTACACTTTCTCTTACAGGGCAATGGAAACCGTTTTGCCCATGCGATAAAGCAAGGTGCAAAAATGAATTCATGCCTAGCAGAGGATGGTTTCGATCCATCGACCTCTGGGTTATGGGCCCAGCACGCTTCCGCTGCGCCACTCTGCTTCTGTTTGTATTCAACCTTCAAGTTTAAGAAGGGTACATTAGTTGAAATAGTTACACTACTATCTATGTTACAGCAAGGCCCTAATGACACTTTCTCTTAAGGGGCTATGGCCGACAATTGGCCCATATGGTAAGCAAGGTATAAAAACCAACGTACACCTAGCAGAGGATGGTTTCGATCCATCGACCTCTGGGTTATGGGCCCAGCACGCTTCCGCTGCGCCACTCTGCTGCCATACAGTGAATGCTTCATTGTGGGAAAAAGTGGCGTTAAACTTCTTGGAGCAGACTTACTTCCTCACTCCACAAGACACACATACATCCCCATAAAATCATTTAGCAACAACTGCAGGCACAGTCTCTGTGGCGCAATCGGTTAGCGCGTTCGGCTGTTAACCGAAAGGTTGGTGGTTCAAGCCCACCCAGGGACGGCCTTTCCTTTTGTGTTCAACAGTTGTCCGAAGAGAACCCCAGATAGCCATGTAGATTCATTTGAGACACGTTGGAATCTCATTCACGTTCATGAAAAGGGTGAGCAGCATCAAGTTCATGTCTTAGTGATACAACAGACATCCCTGGCAGTGTCTGTGACCAAATGAAGTTTTCTGTACCCCAGAAGCAGCAGTAAAGTATTAGCCGGGGATCGAACCCAAAGCCTGGCGACGGCTGTCAAGCCAAAGAAAGGCAGTTCAAGCCCACCCAAGGACAGGCTCGCTTTAGTGCCTTGCTAGCTATTTGTTTAGAACATTATAGAGTGTCTGCATTAAGTGTTGACCATTTAGAAAGAACTTTAAGCTGGCGTAGAGTCTGCTGCACCGGAATGGAACCTCTCCAGAGACTGAGCAGGTGCAGGATGTCCTAACTGTTCAGAGATCTTGTCTTGGTCTTGTCTTCCATGGAATTGTAGGGTGCCAAAAGCAAGCTCACATGCGTTGGCCGGGAATCGAACCCGGGTCAACTGCTTGGAAGGCAGCTATGCTCACCACTATACCACCAACGCTACATGCTGAAACTCGCCTAGCATGTACCATTGCAATATACCCAAGAGAAAAATGAGCTTGCTTATTTGCCTACTTTGCTAGATGTAAGCAGTGGGACACATGGTGATACTGCTTACAGACTTCAATTCAAGACTTCAGAAAGATCATGTGCCCCCCTGGATGATGCTGGTGCAACACACACAGCAAAGGACAGCAATTTGAAGTCTGGAAGATTCCAGGGCAAGGGTGGGAAGGATGAAAAGCTAGGTGGCCATGCAACCATTCCTGCTAACCCAAAGCTTACTTGTGCCCTACAACACATTGGCTTAAGACTTGACCAAATCCAATGCTCCAATATGGGGAAGCTTCTCTGTTTGCTGTTTTTTTTTTTTTTTTTTTTTTTTTTAAGTGCGGTGTCACAGTTCACCCATCTCTTCAACTACAAGAACGGCCCAGGAGTAGTCTTAGCTACCCTAATATGTACGTTACAGCAGGGCCCTTATTACACTTTCTCTTACAGGGCAATGGAAACCGTTTTGCCCATGCGATAAAGCAAGGTGCAAAAATGAATTCATGCCTAGCAGAGGATGGTTTCGATCCATCGACCTCTGGGTTATGGGCCCAGCACGCTTCCGCTGCGCCACTCTGCTTCTGTTTGTATTCAACCTTCAAGTTTAAGAAGGGTACATTAGTTGAAATAGTTACACTACTATCTATGTTACAGCAAGGCCCTAATGACACTTTCTCTTAAGGGGCTATGGCCGACAATTGGCCCATATGGTAAGCAAGGTATAAAAACCAACGTACACCTAGCAGAGGATGGTTTCGATCCATCGACCTCTGGGTTATGGGCCCAGCACGCTTCCGCTGCGCCACTCTGCTGCCATACAGTGAATGCTTCATTGTGGGAAAAAGTGGCGTTAAACTTCTTGGAGCAGACTTACTTCCTCACTCCACAAGACACACATACATCCCCATAAAATCATTTAGCAACAACTGCAGGCACAGTCTCTGTGGCGCAATCGGTTAGCGCGTTCGGCTGTTAACCGAAAGGTTGGTGGTTCAAGCCCACCCAGGGACGGCCTTTCCTTTTGTGTTCAACAGTTGTCCGAAGAGAACCCCAGATAGCCATGTAGATTCATTTGAGACACGTTGGAATCTCATTCACGTTCATGAAAAGGGTGAGCAGCATCAAGTTCATGTCTTAGTGATACAACAGACATCCCTGGCAGTGTCTGTGACCAAATGAAGTTTTCTGTACCCCAGAAGCAGCAGTAAAGTATTAGCCGGGGATCGAACCCAAAGCCTGGCGACGGCTGTCAAGCCAAAGAAAGGCAGTTCAAGCCCACCCAAGGACAGGCTCGCTTTAGTGCCTTGCTAGCTATTTGTTTAGAACATTATAGAGTGTCTGCATTAAGTGTTGACCATTTAGAAAGAACTTTAAGCTGGCGTAGAGTCTGCTGCACCGGAATGGAACCTCTCCAGAGACTGAGCAGGTGCAGGATGTCCTAACTGTTCAGAGATCTTGTCTTGGTCTTGTCTTCCATGGAATTGTAGGGTGCCAAAAGCAAGCTCACATGCGTTGGCCGGGAATCGAACCCGGGTCAACTGCTTGGAAGGCAGCTATGCTCACCACTATACCACCAACGCTACATGCTGAAACTCGCCTAGCATGTACCATTGCAATATACCCAAGAGAAAAATGAGCTTGCTTATTTGCCTACTTTGCTAGATGTAAGCAGTGGGACACATGGTGATACTGCTTACAGACTTCAATTCAAGACTTCAGAAAGATCATGTGCCCCCCTGGATGATGCTGGTGCAACACACACAGCAAAGGACAGCAATTTGAAGTCTGGAAGATTCCAGGGCAAGGGTGGGAAGGATGAAAAGCTAGGTGGCCATGCAACCATTCCTGCTAACCCAAAGCTTACTTGTGCCCTACAACACATTGGCTTAAGACTTGACCAAATCCAATGCTCCAATATGGGGAAGCTTCTCTGTTTGCTGTTTTTTTTTTTTTTTTTTTAAGTGCGGTGTCACAGTTCACCCATCTCTTCAACTACAAGAACGGCCCAGGAGTAGTCTTAGCTACCCTAATATGTACGTTACAGCAGGGCCCTTATTACACTTTCTCTTACAGGGCAATGGAAACCGTTTTGCCCATGCGATAAAGCAAGGTGCAAAAATGAATTCATGCCTAGCAGAGGATGGTTTCGATCCATCGACCTCTGGGTTATGGGCCCAGCACGCTTCCGCTGCGCCACTCTGCTTCTGTTTGTATTCAACCTTCAAGTTTAAGAAGGGTACATTAGTTGAAATAGTTACACTACTATCGATGTTACAGCAAGGCCCTAATGACACTTTCTCTTAAGGGGCTATGGCCGACAATTGGCCCATATGGTAAGCAAGGTATAAAAACCAACGTACACCTAGCAGAGGATGGTTTCGATCCATTGACCTCTGGGTTATGGGCCCAGCACGCTTCCGCTGCGCCACTCTGCTGCCATACAGTGAATGCTTCATTGTGGGAAAAAGTGGCGTTAAACTTCTTGGAGCAGACTTACTTCCTCACTCCACAAGACACACATGCATCCCCATAAAATCATTTAGCAACAACTGCAGGCACAGTCTCTGTGGCACAATCGGTTAGCGCGTTCGGCTGTTAACCGAAAGGTTGGTGGTTCAAGCCCACCCAGGGACGGCCTTTCCTTTTGTGTTCAACAGTTGTCCGAAGAGAACCCCAGATAGCCATGTAGATTCATTTGAGACACGTTGGAATCTCATTCACGTTCATGAAAAGGGTGAGCAGCATCAAGTTCATGTCTTAGTGATACAACAGACATCCCTGGCAGTGTCTGTGACCAAATGAAGTTTTCTGTACCCCAGAAGCAGCAGTAAAGTATTAGCCGGGGATCGAACCCAAAGCCTGGCGACGGCTGTCAAGCCAAAGAAAGGCAGTTCAAGCCCACCCAAGGACAGGCTCGCTTTAGTGCCTTGCTAGCTATTTGTTTAGAACATTATAGAGTGTCTGCATTAAGTGTTGACCATTTAGAAAGAACTTTAAGCTGGCGTAGAGTCTGCTGCACCGGAATGGAACCTCTCCAGAGACTGAGCAGGTGCAGGATGTCCTAACTGTTCAGAGATCTTGTCTTGGTCTTGTCTTCCATGGAATTGTAGGGTGCCAAAAGCAAGCTCACATGCGTTGGCCGGGAATCGAACCCGGGTCAACTGCTTGGAAGGCAGCTATGCTCACCACTATACCACCAACGCTACATGCTGAAACTCGCCTAGCATGTACCATTGCAATATACCCAAGAGAAAAATGAGCTTGCTTATTTGCCTACTTTGCTAGATGTAAGCAGTGGGACACATGGTGATACTGCTTACAGACTTCAATTCAAGACTTCAGAAAGATCATGTGCCCCCCTGGATGATGCTGGTGCAACACACACAGCAGAGGACAGCAATTTGAAGTCTGGAAGATTCCAGGGCAAGGGTGGGAAGGATGAAAAGCTAGGTGGCCATGCAACCATTCCTGCTAACCCAAAGCTTACTTGTGCCCTACAACACATTGGCTTAAGACTTGACCAAATCCAATGCTCCAATATGGGGAAGCTTCTCTGTTTGCTGTTTTTTTTTTTGTTTTTTTTTTTTTAAGTGCGGTGTCACAGTTCACCCATCTCTTCAACTACAAGAACGGCCCAGGAGTAGTCTTAGCTACCCTAATATGTACGTTACAGCAGGGCCCTTATTACACTTTCTCTTACAGGGCAATGGAAACCGTTTTGCCCATGCGATAAAGCAAGGTGCAAAAATGAATTCATGCCTAGCAGAGGATGGTTTCGATCCATCGACCTCTGGGTTATGGGCCCAGCACGCTTCCGCTGCGCCACTCTGCTTCTGTTTGTATTCAACCTTCAAGTTTAAGAAGGGTACATTAGTTGAAATAGTTACACTACTATCTATGTTACAGCAAGGCCCTAATGACACTTTCTCTTAAGGGGCTATGGCCGACAATTGGCCCATATGGTAAGCAAGGTATAAAAACCAACGTACACCTAGCAGAGGATGGTTTCGATCCATCGACCTCTGGGTTATGGGCCCAGCACGCTTCCGCTTCGCCACTCTGCTGCCATACAGTGAATGCTTCATTGTGGGAAAAAGTGGCGTTAAACTTCTTGGAGCAGACTTACTTCCTCACTCCACAAGACACACATACATCCCCATAAAA
>NC_090649.1:9213283-9215783 GCF_040937935.1 Hyperolius riggenbachi | reverse complement strand
AAAAATGAATTCATGCCTAGCAGAGGATGGTTTCGATCCATCGACCTCTGGGTTATGGGCCCAGCACGCTTCCGCTGCGCCACTCTGCTTCTGTTTGTATTCAACCTTCAAGTTTAAGAAGGGTACATTAGTTGAAATAGTTACACTACTATCTATGTTACAGCAAGGCCCTAATGACACTTTCTCTTAAGGGGCTATGGCCGACAATTGGCCCATATGGTAAGCAAGGTATAAAAACCAACGTACACCTAGCAGAGGATGGTTTCGATCCATCGACCTCTGGGTTATGGGCCCAGCACGCTTCCGCTGCGCCACTCTGCTGCCATACAGTGAATGCTTCATTGTGGGAAAAAGTGGCGTTAAACTTCTTGGAGCAGACTTACTTCCTCACTCCACAAGACACACATACATCCCCATAAAATCATTTAGCAACAACTGCAGGCACAGTCTCTGTGGCGCAATCGGTTAGCGCGTTCGGCTGTTAACCGAAAGGTTGGTGGTTCAAGCCCACCCAGGGACGGCCTTTCCTTTTGTGTTCAACAGTTGTCCGAAGAGAACCCCAGATAGCCATGTAGATTCATTTGAGACACGTTGGAATCTCATTCACGTTCATGAAAAGGGTGAGCAGCATCAAGTTCATGTCTTAGTGATACAACAGACATCCCTGGCAGTGTCTGTGACCAAATGAAGTTTTCTGTACCCCAGAAGCAGCAGTAAAGTATTAGCCGGGGATCGAACCCAAAGCCTGGCGACGGCTGTCAAGCCAAAGAAAGGCAGTTCAAGCCCACCCAAGGACAGGCTCGCTTTAGTGCCTTGCTAGCTATTTGTTTAGAACATTATAGAGTGTCTGCATTAAGTGTTGACCATTTAGAAAGAACTTTAAGCTGGCG
The DNA here is from genome assembly GCF_040937935.1 of Hyperolius riggenbachi. Classification (NCBI taxonomy): domain Eukaryota; kingdom Metazoa; phylum Chordata; class Amphibia; order Anura; family Hyperoliidae; genus Hyperolius; species Hyperolius riggenbachi. Next base: position 9,214,893 of record NC_090649.1, on the reverse strand, counting down.
TAGAGTCTGCTGCACCGGAATGGAACCTCTCCAGAGACTGAGCAGGTGCAGGATGTCCTAACTGTTCAGAGATCTTGTCTTGGTCTTGTCTTCCATGGAATTGTAGGGTGCCAAAAGCAAGCTCACATGCGTTGGCCGGGAATCGAACCCAGGTCAACTGCTTGAAAGGCAGCTATGCTCACCACTATACCACCAACGCTACATGCTGAAACTCGCCTAGCATGTACCATTGCAATATACCCAAGAGAAAAATGAGCTTGCTTATTTGCCTACTTTGCTAGATGTAAGCAGTGGGACACATGGTGATACTGCTTACAGACTTCAATTCAAGACTTCAGAAAGATCATGTGCCCCCCTGGATGATGCTGGTGCAACACACACAGCAAAGGACAGCAATTTGAAGTCTGGAAGATTCCAGGGCAAGGGTGGGAAGGATGAAAAGCTAGGTGGCCATGCAACCATTCCTGCTAACCCAAAGCTTACTTGTGCCCTACAACACATTGGCTTAAGACTTGACCAAATCCAATGCTCCAATATGGGGAAGCTTCTCTGTTTGCTGTTTTTTTTTTTTTTTTTTTTTTTTAAGTGCGGTGTCACAGTTCACCCATCTCTTCAACTACAAGAACGGCCCAGGAGTAGTCTTAGCTACCCTAATATGTACGTTACAGCAGGGCCCTTATTACACTTTCTCTTACAGGGCAATGGAAACCGTTTTGCCCATGCGATAAAGCAAGGTGCAAAAATGAATTCATGCCTAGCAGAGGATGGTTTCGATCCATCGACCTCTGGGTTATGGGCCCAGCACGCTTCCGCTGCGCCACTCTGCTTCTGTTTGTATTCAACCTTCAAGTTTAAGAAGGGTACATTAGTTGAAATAGTTACACTACTATCTATGTTACAGCAAGGCCCTAATGACACTTTCTCTTAAGGGGCTATGGCCGACAATTGGCCCATATGGTAAGCAAGGTATAAAAACCAACGTACACCTAGCAGAGGATGGTTTCGATCCATCGACCTCTGGGTTATGGGCCCAGCACGCTTCCGCTGCGCCACTCTGCTGCCATACAGTGAATGCTTCATTGTGGGAAAAAGTGGCGTTAAACTTCTTGGAGCAGACTTACTTCCTCACTCCACAAGACACACATACATCCCCATAAAATCATTTAGCAACAACTGCAGGCACAGTCTCTGTGGCGCAATCGGTTAGCGCGTTCGGCTGTTAACCGAAAGGTTGGTGGTTCAAGCCCACCCAGGGACGGCCTTTCCTTTTGTGTTCAACAGTTGTCCGAAGAGAACCCCAGATAGCCATGTAGATTCATTTGAGACACGTTGGAATCTCATTCACGTTCATGAAAAGGGTGAGCAGCATCAAGTTCATGTCTTAGTGATACAACAGACATCCCTGGCAGTGTCTGTGACCAAATGAAGTTTTCTGTACCCCAGAAGCAGCAGTAAAGTATTAGCCGGGGATCGAACCCAAAGCCTGGCGACGGCTGTCAAGCCAAAGAAAGGCAGTTCAAGCCCACCCAAGGACAGGCTCGCTTTAGTGCCTTGCTAGCTATTTGTTTAGAACATTATAGAGTGTCTGCATTAAGTGTTGACCATTTAGA
>NC_090649.1:9200783-9205783 GCF_040937935.1 Hyperolius riggenbachi | reverse complement strand
GTATAAAAACCAACGTACACCTAGCAGAGGATGGTTTCGATCCATCGACCTCTGGGTTATGGGCCCAGCACGCTTCCGCTGCGCCACTCTGCTGCCATACAGTGAATGCTTCATTGTGGGAAAAAGTGGCGTTAAACTTCTTGGAGCAGACTTACTTCCTCACTCCACAAGACACACATACATCCCCATAAAATCATTTAGCAACAACTGCAGGCACAGTCTCTGTGGCGCAATCGGTTAGCGCGTTCGGCTGTTAACCGAAAGGTTGGTGGTTCAAGCCCACCCAGGGACGGCCTTTCCTTTTGTGTTCAACAGTTGTCCGAAGAGAACCCCAGATAGCCATGTAGATTCATTTGAGACACGTTGGAATCTCATTCACGTTCATGAAAAGGGTGAGCAGCATCAAGTTCATGTCTTAGTGATACAACAGACATCCCTGGCAGTGTCTGTGACCAAATGAAGTTTTCTGTACCCCAGAAGCAGCAGTAAAGTATTAGCCGGGGATCGAACCCAAAGCCTGGCGACGGCTGTCAAGCCAAAGAAAGGCAGTTCAAGCCCACCCAAGGACAGGCTCGCTTTAGTGCCTTGCTAGCTATTTGTTTAGAACATTATAGAGTGTCTGCATTAAGTGTTGACCATTTAGAAAGAACTTTAAGCTGGCGTAGAGTCTGCTGCACCGGAATGGAACCTCTCCAGAGACTGAGCAGGTGCAGGATGTCCTAACTGTTCAGAGATCTTGTCTTGGTCTTGTCTTCCATGGAATTGTAGGGTGCCAAAAGCAAGCTCACATGCGTTGGCCGGGAATCGAACCCGGGTCAACTGCTTGGAAGGCAGCTATGCTCACCACTATACCACCAACGCTACATGCTGAAACTCGCCTAGCATGTACCATTGCAATATACCCAAGAGAAAAATGAGCTTGCTTATTTGCCTACTTTGCTAGATGTAAGCAGTGGGACACATGGTGATACTGCTTACAGACTTCAATTCAAGACTTCAGAAAGATCATGTGCCCCCCTGGATGATGCTGGTGCAACACACACAGCAAAGGACAGCAATTTGAAGTCTGGAAGATTCCAGGGCAAGGGTGGGAAGGATGAAAAGCTAGGTGGCCATGCAACCATTCCTGCTAACCCAAAGCTTACTTGTGCCCTACAACACATTGGCTTAAGACTTGACCAAATCCAATGCTCCAATATGGGGAAGCTTCTCTGTTTGCTGTTTTTTTTTTTTGTTTTTTTTTTTAAGTGCGGTGTCACAGTTCACCCATCTCTTCAACTACAAGAACGGCCCAGGAGTAGTCTTAGCTACCCTAATATGTACGTTACAGCAGGGCCCTTATTACACTTTCTCTTACAGGGCAATGGAAACCGTTTTGCCCATGCGATAAAGCAAGGTGCAAAAATGAATTCATGCCTAGCAGAGGATGGTTTCGATCCATCGACCTCTGGGTTATGGGCCCAGCACGCTTCCGCTGCGCCACTCTGCTTCTGTTTGTATTCAACCTTCAAGTTTAAGAAGGGTACATTAGTTGAAATAGTTACACTACTATCTATGTTACAGCAAGGCCCTAATGACACTTTCTCTTAAGGGGCTATGGCCGACAATTGGCCCATATGGTAAGCAAGGTATAAAAACCAACGTACACCTAGCAGAGGATGGTTTCGATCCATCGACCTCTGGGTTATGGGCCTAGCACGCTTCCGCTGCGCCACTCTGCTGCCATACAGTGAATGCTTCATTGTGGGAAAAAGTGGCGTTAAACTTCTTGGAGCAGACTTACTTCCTCACTCCACAAGACACACATACATCCCCATAAAATCATTTAGCAACAACTGCAGGCACAGTCTCTGTGGCGCAATCGGTTAGCGCGTTCGGCTGTTAACCGAAAGGTTGGTGGTTCAAGCCCACCCAGGGACGGCCTTTCCTTTTGTGTTCAACAGTTGTCCGAAGAGAACCCCAGATAGCCATGTAGATTCATTTGAGACACGTTGGAATCTCATTCACGTTCATGAAAAGGGTGAGCAGCATCAAGTTCATGTCTTAGTGATACAACAGACATCCCTGGCAGTGTCTGTGACCAAATGAAGTTTTCTGTACCCCAGAAGCAGCAGTAAAGTATTAGCCGGGGATCGAACCCAAAGCCTGGCGACGGCTGTCAAGCCAAAGAAAGGCAGTTCAAGCCCACCCAAGGACAGGCTCGCTTTAGTGCCTTGCTAGCTATTTGTTTAGAACATTATAGAGTGTCTGCATTAAGTGTTGACCATTTAGAAAGAACTTTAAGCTGGCGTAGAGTCTGCTGCACCGGAATGGAACCTCTCCAGAGACTGAGCAGGTGCAGGATGTCCTAACTGTTCAGAGATCTTGTCTTGGTCTTGTCTTCCATGGAATTGTAGGGTGCCAAAAGCAAGCTCACATGCGTTGGCCGGGAATCGAACCCAGGTCAACTGCTTGAAAGGCAGCTATGCTCACCACTATACCACCAACGCTACATGCTGAAACTCGCCTAGCATGTACCATTGCAATATACCCAAGAGAAAAATGAGCTTGCTTATTTGCCTACTTTGCTAGATGTAAGCAGTGGGACACATGGTGATACTGCTTACAGACTTCAATTCAAGACTTCAGAAAGATCATGTGCCCCCCTGGATGATGCTGGTGCAACACACACAGCAAAGGACAGCAATTTGAAGTCTGGAAGATTCCAGGGCAAGGGTGGGAAGGATGAAAAGCTAGGTGGCCATGCAACCATTCCTGCTAACCCAAAGCTTACTTGTGCCCTACAACACATTGGCTTAAGACTTGACCAAATCCAATGCTCCAATATGGGGAAGCTTCTCTGTTTGCTGTTTTTTTTTTTTTTTTTTTTTTTTAAGTGCGGTGTCACAGTTCACCCATCTCTTCAACTACAAGAACGGCCCAGGAGTAGTCTTAGCTACCCTAATATGTACGTTACAGCAGGGCCCTTATTACACTTTCTCTTACAGGGCAATGGAAACCGTTTTGCCCATGCGATAAAGCAAGGTGCAAAAATGAATTCATGCCTAGCAGAGGATGGTTTCGATCCATCGACCTCTGGGTTATGGGCCCAGCACGCTTCCGCTGCGCCACTCTGCTTCTGTTTGTATTCAACCTTCAAGTTTAAGAAGGGTACATTAGTTGAAATAGTTACACTACTATCTATGTTACAGCAAGGCCCTAATGACACTTTCTCTTAAGGGGCTATGGCCGACAATTGGCCCATATGGTAAGCAAGGTATAAAAACCAACGTACACCTAGCAGAGGATGGTTTCGATCCATCGACCTCTGGGTTATGGGCCCAGCACGCTTCCGCTGCGCCACTCTGCTGCCATACAGTGAATGCTTCATTGTGGGAAAAAGTGGCGTTAAACTTCTTGGAGCAGACTTACTTCCTCACTCCACAAGACACACATACATCCCCATAAAATCATTTAGCAACAACTGCAGGCACAGTCTCTGTGGCGCAATCGGTTAGCGCGTTCGGCTGTTAACCGAAAGGTTGGTGGTTCAAGCCCACCCAGGGACGGCCTTTCCTTTTGTGTTCAACAGTTGTCCGAAGAGAACCCCAGATAGCCATGTAGATTCATTTGAGACACGTTGGAATCTCATTCACGTTCATGAAAAGGGTGAGCAGCATCAAGTTCATGTCTTAGTGATACAACAGACATCCCTGGCAGTGTCTGTGACCAAATGAAGTTTTCTGTACCCCAGAAGCAGCAGTAAAGTATTAGCCGGGGATCGAACCCAAAGCCTGGCGACGGCTGTCAAGCCAAAGAAAGGCAGTTCAAGCCCACCCAAGGACAGGCTCGCTTTAGTGCCTTGCTAGCTATTTGTTTAGAACATTATAGAGTGTCTGCATTAAGTGTTGACCATTTAGAAAGAACTTTAAGCTGGCGTAGAGTCTGCTGCACCGGAATGGAACCTCTCCAGAGACTGAGCAGGTGCAGGATGTCCTAACTGTTCAGAGATCTTGTCTTGGTCTTGTCTTCCATGGAATTGTAGGGTGCCAAAAGCAAGCTCACATGCGTTGGCCGGGAATCGAACCCGGGTCAACTGCTTGGAAGGCAGCTATGCTCACCACTATACCACCAACGCTACATGCTGAAACTCGCCTAGCATGTACCATTGCAATATACCCAAGAGAAAAATGAGCTTGCTTATTTGCCTACTTTGCTAGATGTAAGCAGTGGGACACATGGTGATACTGCTTACAGACTTCAATTCAAGACTTCAGAAAGATCATGTGCCCCCCTGGATGATGCTGGTGCAACACACACAGCAAAGGACAGCAATTTGAAGTCTGGAAGATTCCAGGGCAAGGGTGGGAAGGATGAAAAGCTAGGTGGCCATGCAACCATTCCTGCTAACCCAAAGCTTACTTGTGCCCTACAACACATTGGCTTAAGACTTGACCAAATCCAATGCTCCAATATGGGGAAGCTTCTCTGTTTGCTGTTTTTTTTTTTTTTTTTTTTTTTTTTTAAGTGCGGTGTCACAGTTCACCCATCTCTTCAACTACAAGAACGGCCCAGGAGTAGTCTTAGCTACCCTAATATGTACGTTACAGCAGGGCCCTTATTACACTTTCTCTTACAGGGCAATGGAAACCGTTTTGCCCATGCGATAAAGCAAGGTGCAAAAATGAATTCATGCCTAGCAGAGGATGGTTTCGATCCATCGACCTCTGGGTTATGGGCCCAGCACGCTTCCGCTGCGCCACTCTGCTTCTGTTTGTATTCAACCTTCAAGTTTAAGAAGGGTACATTAGTTGAAATAGTTACACTACTATCTATGTTACAGCAAGGCCCTAATGACACTTTCTCTTAAGGGGCTATGGCCGACAATTGGCCCATATGGTAAGCAAGGTATAAAAACCAACGTACACCTAGCAGAGGATGGTTTCGATCCATCGACCTCTGGGTTATGGGCCCAGCACGCTTCCGCTGCGCCACTCTGCTGCCATACAGTGAATGCTTCA
>NC_090649.1:9158283-9185783 GCF_040937935.1 Hyperolius riggenbachi | reverse complement strand
CAACAGACATCCCTGGCAGTGTCTGTGACCAAATGAAGTTTTCTGTACCCCAGAAGCAGCAGTAAAGTATTAGCCGGGGATCGAACCCAAAGCCTGGCGACGGCTGTCAAGCCAAAGAAAGGCAGTTCAAGCCCACCCAAGGACAGGCTCGCTTTAGTGCCTTGCTAGCTATTTGTTTAGAACATTATAGAGTGTCTGCATTAAGTGTTGACCATTTAGAAAGAACTTTAAGCTGGCGTAGAGTCTGCTGCACCGGAATGGAACCTCTCCAGAGACTGAGCAGGTGCAGGATGTCCTAACTGTTCAGAGATCTTGTCTTGGTCTTGTCTTCCATGGAATTGTAGGGTGCCAAAAGCAAGCTCACATGCGTTGGCCGGGAATCGAACCCGGGTCAACTGCTTGGAAGGCAGCTATGCTCACCACTATACCACCAACGCTACATGCTGAAACTCGCCTAGCATGTACCATTGCAATATACCCAAGAGAAAAATGAGCTTGCTTATTTGCCTACTTTGCTAGATGTAAGCAGTGGGACACATGGTGATACTGCTTACAGACTTCAATTCAAGACTTCAGAAAGATCATGTGCCCCCCTGGATGATGCTGGTGCAACACACACAGCAAAGGACAGCAATTTGAAGTCTGGAAGATTCCAGGGCAAGGGTAGGAAGGATGAAAAGCTAGGTGGCCATGCAACCATTCCTGCTAACCCAAAGCTTACTTGTGCCCTACAACACATTGGCTTAAGACTTGACCAAATCCAATGCTCCAATATGGGGAAGCTTCTCTGTTTGCTGTTTTTTTTTTTTTTTTTTTTTTTTTTTAAGTGCGGTGTCACAGTTCACCCATCTCTTCAACTACAAGAACGGCCCAGGAGTAGTCATAGCTACCCTAATATGTACGTTACAGCAGGGCCCTTATTACACTTTCTCTTACAGGGCAATGGAAACCGTTTTGCCCATGCGATAAAGCAAGGTGCAAAAATGAATTCATGCCTAGCAGAGGATGGTTTCGATCCATCGACCTCTGGGTTATGGGCCCAGCACGCTTCCGCTGCGCCACTCTGCTTCTGTTTGTATTCAACCTTCAAGTTTAAGAAGGGTACATTAGTTGAAATAGTTACACTACTATCTATGTTACAGCAAGGCCCTAATGACACTTTCTCTTAAGGGGCTATGGCCGACAATTGGCCCATATGGTAAGCAAGGTATAAAAACCAACGTACACCTAGCAGAGGATGGTTTCGATCCATCGACCTCTGGGTTATGGGCCCAGCACGCTTCCGCTGCGCCACTCTGCTGCCATACAGTGAATGCTTCATTGTGGGAAAAAGTGGCGTTAAACTTCTTGGAGCAGACTTACTTCCTCACTCCACAAGACACACATACATCCCCATAAAATCATTTAGCAACAACTGCAGGCACAGTCTCTGTGGCGCAATCGGTTAGCGCATTCGGCTGTTAACCGAAAGGTTGGTGGTTCAAGCCCACCCAGGGACGGCCTTTCCTTTTGTGTTCAACAGTTGTCCGAAGAGAACCCCAGATAGCCATGTAGATTCATTTGAGACACGTTGGAATCTCATTCACGTTCATGAAAAGGGTGAGCAGCATCAAGTTCATGTCTTAGTGATACAACAGACATCCCTGGCAGTGTCTGTGACCAAATGAAGTTTTCTGTACCCCAGAAGCAGCAGTAAAGTATTAGCCGGGGATCGAACCCAAAGCCTGGCGACGGCTGTCAAGCCAAAGAAAGGCAGTTCAAGCCCACCCAAGGACAGGCTCGCTTTAGTGCCTTGCTAGCTATTTGTTTAGAACATTATAGAGTGTCTGCATTAAGTGTTGACCATTTAGAAAGAACTTTAAGCTGGCGTAGAGTCTGCTGCACCGGAATGGAACCTCTCCAGAGACTGAGCAGGTGCAGGATGTCCTAACTGTTCAGAGATCTTGTCTTGGTCTTGTCTTCCATGGAATTGTAGGGTGCCAAAAGCAAGCTCACATGCGTTGGCCGGGAATCGAACCCGGGTCAACTGCTTGGAAGGCAGCTATGCTCACCACTATACCACCAACGCTACATGCTGAAACTCGCCTAGCATGTACCATTGCAATATACCCAAGAGAAAAATGAGCTTGCTTATTTGCCTACTTTGCTAGATGTAAGCAGTGGGACACATGGTGATACTGCTTACAGACTTCAATTCAAGACTTCAGAAAGATCATGTGCCCCCCTGGATGATGCTGGTGCAACACACACAGCAAAGGACAGCAATTTGAAGTCTGGAAGATTCCAGGGCAAGGGTGGGAAGGATGAAAAGCTAGGTGGCCATGCAACCATTCCTGCTAACCCAAAGCTTACTTGTGCCCTACAACACATTGGCTTAAGACTTGACCAAATCCAATGCTCCAATATGGGGAAGCTTCTCTGTTTGCTGTTTTTTTTTTTGTTTTTTTTTTTTAAGTGCGGTGTCACAGTTCACCCATCTCTTCAACTACAAGAACGGCCCAGGAGTAGTCTTAGCTACCCTAATATGTACGTTACAGCAGGGCCCTTATTACACTTTCTCTTACAGGGCAATGGAAACCGTTTTGCCCATGCGATAAAGCAAGGTGCAAAAATGAATTCATGCCTAGCAGAGGATGGTTTCGATCCTTCGACCTCTGGGTTATGGGCCCAGCACGCTTCCGCTGCGCCACTCTGCTTCTGTTTGTATTCAACCTTCAAGTTTAAGAAGGGTACATTAGTTGAAATAGTTACACTACTATCTATGTTACAGCAAGGCCCTAATGACACTTTCTCTTAAGGGGCTATGGCCGACAATTGGCCCATATGGTAAGCAAGGTATAAAAACCAACGTACACCTAGCAGAGGATGGTTTCGATCCATCGACCTCTGGGTTATGGGCCCAGCACGCTTCCGCTGCGCCACTCTGCTGCCATACAGTGAATGCTTCATTGTGGGAAAAAGTGGCGTTAAACTTCTTGGAGCAGACTTACTTCCTCACTCCACAAGACACACATACATCCCCATAAAATCATTTAGCAACAACTGCAGGCACAGTCTCTGTGGCGCAATCGGTTAGCGCGTTCGGCTGTTAACCGAAAGGTTGGTGATTCAAGCCCACCCAGGGACGGCCTTTCCTTTTGTGTTCAACAGTTGTCCGAAGAGAACCCCAGATAGCCATGTAGATTCATTTGAGACACGTTGGAATCTCATTCACGTTCATGAAAAGGGTGAGCAGCATCAAGTTCATGTCTTAGTGATACAACAGACATCCCTGGCAGTGTCTGTGACCAAATGAAGTTTTCTGTACCCCAGAAGCAGCAGTAAAGTATTAGCCGGGGATCGAACCCAAAGCCTGGCGACGGCTGTCAAGCCAAAGAAAGGCAGTTCAAGCCCACCCAAGGACAGGCTCGCTTTAGTGCCTTGCTAGCTATTTGTTTAGAACATTATAGAGTGTCTGCATTAAGTGTTGACCATTTAGAAAGAACTTTAAGCTGGCGTAGAGTCTGCTGCACCGGAATGGAACCTCTCCAGAGACTGAGCAGGTGCAGGATGTCCTAACTGTTCAGAGATCTTGTCTTGGTCTTGTCTTCCATGGAATTGTAGGGTGCCAAAAGCAAGCTCACATGCGTTGGCCGGGAATCGAACCCGGGTCAACTGCTTGGAAGGCAGCTATGCTCACCACTATACCACCAACGCTACATGCTGAAACTCGCCTAGCATGTACCATTGCAATATACCCAAGAGAAAAATGAGCTTGCTTATTTGCCTACTTTGCTAGATGTAAGCAGTGGGACACATGGTGATACTGCTTACAGACTTCAATTCAAGACTTCAGAAAGATCATGTGCCCCCCTGGATGATGCTGGTGCAACACACACAGCAAAGGACAGCAATTTGAAGTCTGGAAGATTCCAGGGCAAGGGTAGGAAGGATGAAAAGCTAGGTGGCCATGCAACCATTCCTGCTAACCCAAAGCTTACTTGTGCCCTACAACACATTGGCTTAAGACTTGACCAAATCCAATGCTCCAATATGGGGAAGCTTCTCTGTTTGCTGTTTTTTTTTTTTTTTTTTTTTTTTTTAAGTGCGGTGTCACAGTTCACCCATCTCTTCAACTACAAGAACGGCCCAGGAGTAGTCTTAGCTACCCTAATATGTACGTTACAGCAGGGCCCTTATTACACTTTCTCTTACAGGGCAATGGAAACCGTTTTGCCCATGCGATAAAGCAAGGTGCAAAAATGAATTCATGCCTAGCAGAGGATGGTTTCGATCCATCGACCTCTGGGTTATGGGCCCAGCACGCTTCCGCTGCGCCACTCTGCTTCTGTTTGTATTCAACCTTCAAGTTTAAGAAGGGTACATTAGTTGAAATAGTTACACTACTATCTATGTTACAGCAAGGCCCTAATGACACTTTCTCTTAAGGGGCTATGGCCGACAATTGGCCCATATGGTAAGCAAGGTATAAAAACCAACGTACACCTAGCAGAGGATGGTTTCGATCCATCGACCTCTGGGTTATGGGCCCAGCACGCTTCCGCTGCGCCACTCTGCTGCCATACAGTGAATGCTTCATTGTGGGAAAAAGTGGCGTTAAACTTCTTGGAGCAGACTTACTTCCTCACTCCACAAGACACACATACATCCCCATAAAATCATTTAGCAACAACTGCAGGCACAGTCTCTGTGGCGCAATCGGTTAGCGCGATCGGCTGTTAACCGAAAGGTTGGTGGTTCAAGCCCACCCAGGGACGGCCTTTCCTTTTGTGTTCAACAGTTGTCCGAAGAGAACCCCAGATAGCCATGTAGATTCATTTGAGACACGTTGGAATCTCATTCACGTTCATGAAAAGGGTGAGCAGCATCAAGTTCATGTCTTAGTGATACAACAGACATCCCTGGCCGTGTCTGTGACCAAATGAAGTTTTCTGTACCCCAGAAGCAGCAGTAAAGTATTAGCCGGGGATCGAACCCAAAGCCTGGCGACGGCTGTCAAGCCAAAGAAAGGCAGTTCAAGCCCACCCAAGGACAGGCTCGCTTTAGTGCCTTGCTAGCTATTTGTTTAGAACATTATAGAGTGTCTGCATTAAGTGTTGACCATTTAGAAAGAACTTTAAGCTGGCGTAGAGTCTGCTGCACCGGAATGGAACCTCTCCAGAGACTGAGCAGGTGCAGGATGTCCTAACTGTTCAGAGATCTTGTCTTGGTCTTGTCTTCCATGGAATTGTAGGGTGCCAAAAGCAAGCTCACATGCGTTGGCCGGGAATCGAACCCGGGTCAACTGCTTGGAAGGCAGCTATGCTCACCACTATACCACCAACGCTACATGCTGAAACTCGCCTAGCATGTACCATTGCAATATACCCAAGAGAAAAATGAGCTTGCTTATTTGCCTACTTTGCTAGATGTAAGCAGTGGGACACATGGTGATACTGCTTACAGACTTCAATTCAAGACTTCAGAAAGATCATGTGCCCCCCTGGATGATGCTGGTGCAACACACACAGCAAAGGACAGCAATTTGAAGTCTGGAAGATTCCAGGGCAAGGGTAGGAAGGATGAAAAGCTAGGTGGCCATGCAACCATTCCTGCTAACCCAAAGCTTACTTGTGCCCTACAACACATTGGCTTAAGACTTGACCAAATCCAATGCTCCAATATAGGGAAGCTTCTCTGTTTGCTGTTTTTTTTTTTTTTTTTTTTTTTTTTTAAGTGCGGTGTCACAGTTCACCCATCTCTTCAACTACAAGAACGGCCCAGGAGTAGTCTTAGCTACCCTAATATGTACGTTACAGCAGGGCCCTTATTACACTTTCTCTTACAGGGCAATGGAAACCGTTTTGCCCATGCGATAAAGCAAGGTGCAAAAATGAATTCATGCCTAGCAGAGGATGGTTTCGATCCATCGACCTCTGGGTTATGGGCCCAGCACGCTTCCGCTGCGCCACTCTGCTTCTGTTTGTATTCAACCTTCAAGTTTAAGAAGGGTACATTAGTTGAAATAGTTACACTACTATCTATGTTACAGCAAGGCCCTAATGACACTTTCTCTTAAGGGGCTATGGCCGACAATTGGCCCATATGGTAAGCAAGGTATAAAAACCAACGTACACCTAGCAGAGGATGGTTTCGATCCATCGACCTCTGGGTTATGGGCCCAGCACGCTTCCGCTGCGCCACTCTGCTGCCATACAGTGAATGCTTCATTGTGGGAAAAAGTGGCGTTAAACTTCTTGGAGCAGACTTACTTCCTCACTCCACAAGACACACATACATCCCCATAAAATCATTTAGCAACAACTGCAGGCACAGTCTCTGTGGCGCAATCGGTTAGCGCATTCGGCTGTTAACCGAAAGGTTGGTGGTTCAAGCCCACCCAGGGACGGCCTTTCCTTTTGTGTTCAACAGTTGTCCGAAGAGAACCCCAGATAGCCATGTAGATTCATTTGAGACACGTTGGAATCTCATTCACGTTCATGAAAAGGGTGAGCAGCATCAAGTTCATGTCTTAGTGATACAACAGACATCCCTGGCAGTGTCTGTGACCAAATGAAGTTTTCTGTACCCCAGAAGCAGCAGTAAAGTATTAGCCGGGGATCGAACCCAAAGCCTGGCGACGGCTGTCAAGCCAAAGAAAGGCAGTTCAAGCCCACCCAAGGACAGGCTCGCTTTAGTGCCTTGCTAGCTATTTGTTTAGAACATTATAGAGTGTCTGCATTAAGTGTTGACCATTTAGAAAGAACTTTAAGCTGGCGTAGAGTCTGCTGCACCGGAATGGAACCTCTCCAGAGACTGAGCAGGTGCAGGATGTCCTAACTGTTCAGAGATCTTGTCTTGGTCTTGTCTTCCATGGAATTGTAGGGTGCCAAAAGCAAGCTCACATGCGTTGGCCGGGAATCGAACCCGGGTCAACTGCTTGGAAGGCAGCTATGCTCACCACTATACCACCAACGCTACATGCTGAAACTCGCCTAGCATGTACCATTGCAATATACCCAAGAGAAAAATGAGCTTGCTTATTTGCCTACTTTGCTAGATGTAAGCAGTGGGACACATGGTGATACTGCTTACAGACTTCAATTCAAGACTTCAGAAAGATCATGTGCCCCCCTGGATGATGCTGGTGCAACACACACAGCAAAGGACAGCAATTTGAAGTCTGGAAGATTCCAGGGCAAGGGTAGGAAGGATGAAAAGCTAGGTGGCCATGCAACCATTCCTGCTAACCCAAAGCTTACTTGTGCCCTACAACACATTGGCTTAAGACTTGACCAAATCCAATGCTCCAATATGGGGAAGCTTCTCTGTTTGCTGTTTTTTTTTTTTTTTTTTTTTTTAAGTGCGGTGTCACAGTTCACCCATCTCTTCAACTACAAGAACGGCCCAGGAGTAGTCTTAGCTACCCTAATATGTACGTTACAGCAGGGCCCTTATTACACTTTCTCTTACAGGGCAATGGAAACCGTTTTGCCCATGCGATAAAGCAAGGTGCAAAAATGAATACATGCCTAGCAGAGGATGGTTTCGATCCATCGACCTCTGGGTTATGGGCCCAGCACGCTTCCGCTGCGCCACTCTGCTTCTGTTTGTATTCAACCTTCAAGTTTAAGAAGGGTACATTAGTTGAAATAGTTACACTACTATCTATGTTACAGCAAGGCCCTAATGACACTTTCTCTTAAGGGGCTATGGCCGACAATTGGCCCATATGGTAAGCAAGGTATAAAAACCAACGTACACCTAGCAGAGGATGGTTTCGATCCATCGACCTCTGGGTTATGGGCCCAGCACGCTTCCGCTGCGCCACTCTGCTGCCATACAGTGAATGCTTCATTGTGGGAAAAAGTGGCGTTAAACTTCTTGGAGCAGACTTACTTCCTCACTCCACAAGACACACATACATCCCCATAAAATCATTTAGCAACAACTGCAGGCACAGTCTCTGTGGCGCAATCGGTTAGCGCATTCGGCTGTTAACCGAAAGGTTGGTGGTTCAAGCCCACCCAGGGACGGCCTTTCCTTTTGTGTTCAACAGTTGTCCGAAGAGAACCCCAGATAGCCATGTAGATTCATTTGAGACACGTTGGAATCTCATTCACGTTCATGAAAAGGGTGAGCAGCATCAAGTTCATGTCTTAGTGATACAACAGACATCCCTGGCAGTGTCTGTGACCAAATGAAGTTTTCTGTACCCCAGAAGCAGCAGTAAAGTATTAGCCGGGGATCGAACCCAAAGCCTGGCGACGGCTGTCAAGCCAAAGAAAGGCAGTTCAAGCCCACCCAAGGACAGGCTCGCTTTAGTGCCTTGCTAGCTATTTGTTTAGAACATTATAGAGTGTCTGCATTAAGTGTTGACCATTTAGAAAGAACTTTAAGCTGGCGTAGAGTCTGCTGCACCGGAATGGAACCTCTCCAGAGACTGAGCAGGTGCAGGATGTCCTAACTGTTCAGAGATCTTGTCTTGGTCTTGTCTTCCATGGAATTGTAGGGTGCCAAAAGCAAGCTCACATGCGTTGGCCGGGAATCGAACCCGGGTCAACTGCTTGGAAGGCAGCTATGCTCACCACTATACCACCAACGCTACATGCTGAAACTCGCCTAGCATGTACCATTGCAATATACCCAAGAGAAAAATGAGCTTGCTTATTTGCCTACTTTGCTAGATGTAAGCAGTGGGACACATGGTGATACTGCTTACAGACTTCAATTCAAGACTTCAGAAAGATCATGTGCCCCCCTGGATGATGCTGGTGCAACACACACAGCAAAGGACAGCAATTTGAAGTCTGGAAGATTCCAGGGCAAGGGTGGGAAGGATGAAAAGCTAGGTGGCCATGCAACCATTCCTGCTAACCCAAAGCTTACTTGTGCCCTACAACACATTGGCTTAAGACTTGACCAAATCCAATGCTCCAATATGGGGAAGCTTCTCTGTTTGCTGTTTTTTTTTTTTTTTTTTTTTTTAAGTGCGGTGTCACAGTTCACCCATCTCTTCAACTACAAGAACGGCCCAGGAGTAGTCTTAGCTACCCTAATATGTACGTTACAGCAGGGCCCTTATTACACTTTCTCTTACAGGGCAATGGAAACCGTTTTGCCCATGCGATAAAGCAAGGTGCAAAAATGAATTCATGCCTAGCAGAGGATGGTTTCGATCCATCGACCTCTGGGTTATGGGCCCAGCACGCTTCCGCTGCGCCACTCTGCTTCTGTTTGTATTCAACCTTCAAGTTTAAGAAGGGTACATTAGTTGAAATAGTTACACTACTATCTATGTTACAGCAAGGCCCTAATGACACTTTCTCTTAAGGGGCTATGGCCGACAATTGGCCCATATGGTAAGCAAGGTATAAAAACCAACGTACACCTAGCAGAGGATGGTTTCGATCCATCGACCTCTGGGTTATGGGCCCAGCACGCTTCCGCTGCGCCACTCTGCTTCTGTTTGTATTCAACCTTCAAGTTTAAGAAGGGTACATTAGTTGAAATAGTTACACTACTATCTATGTTACAGCAAGGCCCTAATGACACTTTCTCTTAAGGGGCTATGGCCGACAATTGGCCCATATGGTAAGCAAGGTATAAAAACCAACGTACACCTAGCAGAGGATGGTTTCGATCCATCGACCTCTGGGTTATGGGCCCAGCACGCTTCCGCTGCGCCACTCTGCTGCCATACAGTGAATGCTTCATTGTGGGAAAAAGTGGCGTTAAACTTCTTGGAGCAGACTTACTTCCTCACTCCACAAGACACACATACATCCCCATAAAATCATTTAGCAACAACTGCAGGCACAGTCTCTGTGGCGCAATCGGTTAGCGCGTTCGGCTGTTAACCGAAAGGTTGGTGGTTCAAGCCCACCCAGGGACGGCCTTTCCTTTTGTGTTCAACAGTTGTCCGAAGAGAACCCCAGATAGCCATGTAGATTCATTTGAGACACGTTGGAATCTCATTCACGTTCATGAAAAGGGTGAGCAGCATCAAGTTCATGTCTTAGTGATACAACAGACATCCCTGGCAGTGTCTGTGACCAAATGAAGTTTTCTGTACCCCAGAAGCAGCAGTAAAGTATTAGCCGGGGATCGAACCCAAAGCCTGGCGACGGCTGTCAAGCCAAAGAAAGGCAGTTCAAGCCCACCCAAGGACAGGCTCGCTTTAGTGCCTTGCTAGCTATTTGTTTAGAACATTATAGAGTGTCTGCATTAAGTGTTGACCATTTAGAAAGAACTTTAAGCTGGCGTAGAGTCTGCTGCACCGGAATGGAACCTCTCCAGAGACTGAGCAGGTGCAGGATGTCCTAACTGTTCAGAGATCTTGTCTTGGTCTTGTCTTCCATGGAATTGTAGGGTGCCAAAAGCAAGCTCACATGCGTTGGCCGGGAATCGAACCCGGGTCAACTGCTTGGAAGGCAGCTATGCTCACCACTATACCACCAACGCTACATGCTGAAACTCGCTTAGCATGTACCATTGCAATATACCCAAGAGAAAAATGAGCTTGCTTATTTGCCTACTTTGCTAGATGTAAGCAGTGGGACACATGGTGATACTGCTTACAGACTTCAATTCAAGACTTCAGAAAGATCATGTGCCCCCCTGGATGATGCTGGTGCAACACACACAGCAAAGGACAGCAATTTGAAGTCTGGAAGATTCCAGGGCAAGGGTGGGAAGGATGAAAAGCTAGGTGGCCATGCAACCATTCCTGCTAACCCAAAGCTTACTTGTGCCCTACAACACATTGGCTTAAGACTTGACCAAATCCAATGCTCCAATATGGGGAAGCTTCTCTGTTTGCTGTTTTTTTTTTTGTTTTTTTTTTTTAAGTGCGGTGTCACAGTTCACCCATCTCTTCAACTACAAGAACGGCCCAGGAGTAGTCTTAGCTACCCTAATATGTACGTTACAGCAGGGCCCTTATTACACTTTCTCTTACAGGGCAATGGAAACCGTTTTGCCCATGCGATAAAGCAAGGTGCAAAAATGAATTCATGCCTAGCAGAGGATGGTTTCGATCCATCGACCTCTGGGTTATGGGCCCAGCACGCTTCCGCTGCGCCACTCTGCTTCTGTTTGTATTCAACCTTCAAGTTTAAGAAGGGTACATTAGTTGAAATAGTTACACTACTATCTATGTTACAGCAAGGCCCTAATGACACTTTCTCTTAAGGGGCTATGGCCGACAATTGGCCCATATGGTAAGCAAGGTATAAAAACCAACGTACACCTAGCAGAGGATGGTTTCGATCCATCGACCTCTGGGTTATGGGCCCAGCACGCTTCCGCTGCGCCACTCTGCTGCCATACAGTGAATGCTTCATTGTGGGAAAAAGTGGCGTTAAACTTCTTGGAGCAGACTTACTTCCTCACTCCACAAGACACACATACATCCCCATAAAATCATTTAGCAACAACTGCAGGCACAGTCTCTGTGGCGCAATCGGTTAGCGCGTTCGGCTGTTAACCGAAAGGTTGGTGGTTCAAGCCCACCCAGGGACGGCCTTTCCTTTTGTGTTCAACAGTTGTCCGAAGAGAACCCCAGATAGCCATGTAGATTCATTTGAGACACGTTGGAATCTCATTCACGTTCATGAAAAGGGTGAGCAGCATCAAGTTCATGTCTTAGTGATACAACAGACATCCCTGGCAGTGTCTGTGACCAAATGAAGTTTTCTGTACCCCAGAAGCAGCAGTAAAGTATTAGCCGGGGATCGAACCCAAAGCCTGGCGACGGCTGTCAAGCCAAAGAAAGGCAGTTCAAGCCCACCCAAGGACAGGCTCGCTTTAGTGCCTTGCTAGCTATTTGTTTAGAACATTATAGAGTGTCTGCATTAAGTGTTGACCATTTAGAAAGAACTTTAAGCTGGCGTAGAGTCTGCTGCACCGGAATGGAACCTCTCCAGAGACTGAGCAGGTGCAGGATGTCCTAACTGTTCAGAGATCTTGTCTTGGTCTTGCCTTCCATGGAATTGTAGGGTGCCAAAAGCAAGCTCACATGCGTTGGCCGGGAATCGAACCCGGGTCAACTGCTTGGAAGGCAGCTATGCTCACCACTATACCACCAACGCTACATGCTGAAACTCGCCTAGCATGTACCATTGCAATATACCCAAGAGAAAAATGAGCTTGCTTATTTGCCTACTTTGCTAGATGTAAGCAGTGGGACACATGGTGATACTGCTTACAGACTTCAATTCAAGACTTCAGAAAGATCATGTGCCCCCCTGGATGATGCTGGTGCAACACACACACAGCAAAGGACAGCAATTTGAAGTCTGGAAGATTCCAGGGCAAGGGTAGGAAGGATGAAAAGCTAGGTGGCCATGCAACCATTCCTGCTAACCCAAAGCTTACTTGTGCCCTACAACACATTGGCTTAAGACTTGACCAAATCCAATGCTCCAATATGGGGAAGCTTCTCTGTTTGCTGTTTTTTTTTTTTTTTTTTTTTTTTTAAGTGCGGTGTCACAGTTCACCCATCTCTTCAACTACAAGAACGGCCCAGGAGTAGTCTTAGCTACCCTAATATGTACGTTACAGCAGGGCCCTTATTACACTTTCTCTTACAGGGCAATGGAAACCGTTTTGCCCATGCGATAAAGCAAGGTGCAAAAATGAATTCATGCCTAGCAGAGGATGGTTTCGATCCATCGACCTCTGGGTTATGGGCCCAGCACGCTTCCGCTGCGCCACTCTGCTTCTGTTTGTATTCAACCTTCAAGTTTAAGAAGGGTACATTAGTTGAAATAGTTACACTACTATATATGTTACAGCAAGGCCCTAATGACACTTTCTCTTAAGGGGCTATGGCCGACAATTGGCCCATATGGTAAGCAAGGTATAAAAACCAACGTACACCTAGCAGAGGATGGTTTCGATCCATCGACCTCTGGGTTATGGGCCCAGCACGCTTCCGCTGCGCCACTCTGCTGCCATACAGTGAATGCTTCATTGTGGGAAAAAGTGGCGTTAAACTTCTTGGAGCAGACTTACTTCCTCACTCCACAAGACACACATACATCCCCATAAAATCATTTAGCAACAACTGCAGGCACAGTCTCTGTGGCGCAATCGGTTAGCGCGTTCGGCTGTTAACCGAAAGGTTGGTGGTTCAAGCCCACCCAGGGACGGCCTTTCCTTTTGTGTTCAACAGTTGTCCGAAGAGAACCCCAGATAGCCATGTAGATTCATTTGAGACACGTTGGAATCTCATTCACGTTCATGAAAAGGGTGAGCAGCATCAAGTTCATGTCTTAGTGATACAACAGACATCCCTGGCAGTGTCTGTGACCAAATGAAGTTTTCTGTACCCCAGAAGCAGCAGTAAAGTATTAGCCGGGGATCGAACCCAAAGCCTGGCGACGGCTGTCAAGCCAAAGAAAGGCAGTTCAAGCCCACCCAAGGACAGGCTCGCTTTAGTGCCTTGCTAGCTATTTGTTTAGAACATTATAGAGTGTCTGCATTAAGTGTTGACCATTTAGAAAGAACTTTAAGCTGGCGTAGAGTCTGCTGCACCGGAATGGAACCTCTCCAGAGACTGAGCAGGTGCAGGATGTCCTAACTGTTCAGAGATCTTGTCTTGGTCTTGTCTTCCATGGAATTGTAGGGTGCCAAAAGCAAGCTCACATGCGTTGGCCGGGAATCGAACCCGGGTCAACTGCTTGGAAGGCAGCTATGCTCACCACTATACCACCAACGCTACATGCTGAAACTCGCCTAGCATGTACCATTGCAATATACCCAAGAGAAAAATGAGCTTGCTTATTTGCCTACTTTGCTAGATGTAAGCAGTGGGACACATGGTGATACTGCTTACAGACTTCAATTCAAGACTTCAGAAAGATCATGTGCCCCCCTGGATGATGCTGGTGCAACACACACAGCAAAGGACAGCAATTTGAAGTCTGGAAGATTCCAGGGCAAGGGTGGGAAGGATGAAAAGCTAGGTGGCCATGCAACCATTCCTGCTAACCCAAAGCTTACTTGTGCCCTACAACACATTGGCTTAAGACTTGACCAAATCCAATGCTCCAATATGGGGAAGCTTCTCTGTTTGCTGTTTTTTTTTTTTTTTTTTTTTTTAAGTGCGGTGTCACAGTTCACCCATCTCTTCAACTACAAGAACGGCCCAGGAGTAGTCTTAGCTACCCTAATATGTACGTTACAGCAGGGCCCTTATTACACTTTCTCTTACAGGGCAATGGAAACCGTTTTGCCCATGCGATAAAGCAAGGTGCAAAAATGAATTCATGCCTAGCAGAGGATGGTTTCGATCCATCGACCTCTGGGTTATGGGCCCAGCACGCTTCCGCTGCGCCACTCTGCTTCTGTTTGTATTCAACCTTCAAGTTTAAGAAGGGTACATTAGTTGAAATAGTTACACTACTATCTATGTTACAGCAAGGCCCTAATGACACTTTCTCTTAAGGGGCTATGGCCGACAATTGGCCCATATGGTAAGCAAGGTATAAAAACCAACGTACACCTAGCAGAGGATGGTTTCGATCCATCGACCTCTGGGTTATGGGCCCAGCACGCTTCCGCTGCGCCACTCTGCTTCTGTTTGTATTCAACCTTCAAGTTTAAGAAGGGTACATTAGTTGAAATAGTTACACTACTATCTATGTTACAGCAAGGCCCTAATGACACTTTCTCTTAAGGGGCTATGGCCGACAATTGGCCCATATGGTAAGCAAGGTATAAAAACCAACGTACACCTAGCAGAGGATGGTTTCGATCCATCGACCTCTGGGTTATGGGCCCAGCACGCTTCCGCTGCGCCACTCTGCTGCCATACAGTGAATGCTTCATTGTGGGAAAAAGTGGCGTTAAACTTCTTGGAGCAGACTTACTTCCTCACTCCACAAGACACACATACATCCCCATAAAATCATTTAGCAACAACTGCAGGCACAGTCTCTGTGGCGCAATCGGTTAGCGCGTTCGGCTGTTAACCGAAAGGTTGGTGGTTCAAGCCCACCCAGGGACGGCCTTTCCTTTTGTGTTCAACAGTTGTCCGAAGAGAACCCCAGATAGCCATGTAGATTCATTTGAGACACGTTGGAATCTCATTCACGTTCATGAAAAGGGTGAGCAGCATCAAGTTCATGTCTTAGTGATACAACAGACATCCCTGGCAGTGTCTGTGACCAAATGAAGTTTTCTGTACCCCAGAAGCAGCAGTAAAGTATTAGCCGGGGATCGAACCCAAAGCCTGGCGACGGCTGTCAAGCCAAAGAAAGGCAGTTCAAGCCCACCCAAGGACAGGCTCGCTTTAGTGCCTTGCTAGCTATTTGTTTAGAACATTATAGAGTGTCTGCATTAAGTGTTGACCATTTAGAAAGAACTTTAAGCTGGCGTAGAGTCTGCTGCACCGGAATGGAACCTCTCCAGAGACTGAGCAGGTGCAGGATGTCCTAACTGTTCAGAGATCTTGTCTTGGTCTTGTCTTCCATGGAATTGTAGGGTGCCAAAAGCAAGCTCACATGCATTGGCCGGGAATCGAACCCGGGTCAACTGCTTGGAAGGCAGCTATGCTCACCACTATACCACCAACGCTACATGCTGAAACTCGCCTAGCATGTACCATTGCAATATACCCAAGAGAAAAATGAGCTTGCTTATTTGCCTACTTTGCTAGATGTAAGCAGTGGGACACATGGTGATACTGCTTACAGACTTCAATTCAAGACTTCAGAAAGATCATGTGCCCCCCTGGATGATGCTGGTGCAACACACACAGCAAAGGACAGCAATTTGAAGTCTGGAAGATTCCAGGGCAAGGGTGGGAAGGATGAAAAGCTAGGTGGCCATGCAACCATTCCTGCTAACCCAAAGCTTACTTGTGCCCTACAACACATTGGCTTAAGACTTGACCAAATCCAATGCTCCAATATGGGGAAGCTTCTCTGTTTGCTGTTTTTTTTTTTGTTTTTTTTTTTTAAGTGCGGTGTCACAGTTCACCCATCTCTTCAACTACAAGAACGGCCCAGGAGTAGTCTTAGCTACCCTAATATGTACGTTACAGCAGGGCCCTTATTACACTTTCTCTTACAGGGCAATGGAAACCGTTTTGCCCATGCGATAAAGCAAGGTGCAAAAATGAATTCATGCCTAGCAGAGGATGGTTTCGATCCATCGACCTCTGGGTTATGGGCCCAGCACGCTTCCGCTGCGCCACTCTGCTTCTGTTTGTATTCAACCTTCAAGTTTAAGAAGGGTACATTAGTTGAAATAGTTACACTACTATCTATGTTACAGCAAGGCCCTAATGACACTTTCTCTTAAGGGGCTATGGCCGACAATTGGCCCATATGGTAAGCAAGGTATAAAAACCAACGTACACCTAGCAGAGGATGGTTTCGATCCATCGACCTCTGGGTTATGGGCCCAGCACGCTTCCGCTGCGCCACTCTGCTGCCATACAGTGAATGCTTCATTGTGGGAAAAAGTGGCGTTAAACTTCTTGGAGCAGACTTACTTCCTCACTCCACAAGACACACATACATCCCCATAAAATCATTTAGCAACAACTGCAGGCACAGTCTCTGTGGCGCAATCGGTTAGCGCGTTCGGCTGTTAACCGAAAGGTTGGTGGTTCAAGCCCACCCAGGGACGGCCTTTCCTTTTGTGTTCAACAGTTGTCCGAAGAGAACCCCAGATAGCCATGTAGATTCATTTGAGACACGTTGGAATCTCATTCACGTTCATGAAAAGGGTGAGCAGCATCAAGTTCATGTCTTAGTGATACAACAGACATCCCTGGCAGTGTCTGTGACCAAATGAAGTTTTCTGTACCCCAGAAGCAGCAGTAAAGTATTAGCCGGGGATCGAACCCAAAGCCTGGCGACGGCTGTCAAGCCAAAGAAAGGCAGTTCAAGCCCACCCAAGGACAGGCTCGCTTTAGTGCCTTGCTAGCTATTTGTTTAGAACATTATAGAGTGTCTGCATTAAGTGTTGACCATTTAGAAAGAACTTTAAGCTGGCGTAGAGTCTGCTGCACCGGAATGGAACCTCTCCAGAGACTGAGCAGGTGCAGGATGTCCTAACTGTTCAGAGATCTTGTCTTGGTCTTGCCTTCCATGGAATTGTAGGGTGCCAAAAGCAAGCTCACATGCGTTGGCCGGGAATCGAACCCGGGTCAACTGCTTGGAAGGCAGCTATGCTCACCACTATACCACCAACGCTACATGCTGAAACTCGCCTAGCATGTACCATTGCAATATACCCAAGAGAAAAATGAGCTTGCTTATTTGCCTACTTTGCTAGATGTAAGCAGTGGGACACATGGTGATACTGCTTACAGACTTCAATTCAAGACTTCAGAAAGATCATGTGCCCCCCTGGATGATGCTGGTGCAACACACACACAGCAAAGGACAGCAATTTGAAGTCTGGAAGATTCCAGGGCAAGGGTAGGAAGGATGAAAAGCTAGGTGGCCATGCAACCATTCCTGCTAACCCAAAGCTTACTTGTGCCCTACAACACATTGGCTTAAGACTTGACCAAATCCAATGCTCCAATATGGGGAAGCTTCTCTGTTTGCTGTTTTTTTTTTTTTTTTTTTTTTTTTTAAGTGCGGTGTCACAGTTCACCCATCTCTTCAACTACAAGAACGGCCCAGGAGTAGTCTTAGCTACCCTAATATGTACGTTACAGCAGGGCCCTTATTACACTTTCTCTTACAGGGCAATGGAAACCGTTTTGCCCATGCGATAAAGCAAGGTGCAAAAATGAATTCATGCCTAGCAGAGGATGGTTTCGATCCATCGACCTCTGGGTTATGGGCCCAGCACGCTTCCGCTGCGCCACTCTGCTTCTGTTTGTATTCAACCTTCAAGTTTAAGAAGGGTACATTAGTTGAAATAGTTACACTACTATCTATGTTACAGCAAGGCCCTAATGACACTTTCTCTTAAGGGGCTATGGCCGACAATTGGCCCATATGGTAAGCAAGGTATAAAAACCAACGTACACCTAGCAGAGGATGGTTTCGATCCATCGACCTCTGGGTTATGGGCCCAGCACGCTTCCGCTGCGCCACTCTGCTGCCATACAGTGAATGCTTCATTGTGGGAAAAAGTGGCGTTAAACTTCTTGGAGCAGACTTACTTCCTCACTCCACAAGACACACATACATCCCCATAAAATCATTTAGCAACAACTGCAGGCACAGTCTCTGTGGCGCAATCGGTTAGCGCATTCGGCTGTTAACCGAAAGGTTGGTGGTTCAAGCCCACCCAGGGACGTCATTTCCTTTTGTGTTCAACAGTTGTCCGAAGAGAACCCCAGATAGCCATGTAGATTCATTTGAGACACGTTGGAATCTCATTCACGTTCATGAAAAGGGTGAGCAGCATCAAGTTCATGTCTTAGTGATACAACAGACATCCCTGGCAGTGTCTGTGACCAAATGAAGTTTTCTGTACCCCAGAAGCAGCAGTAAAGTATTAGCCGGGGATCGAACCCAAAGCCTGGCGACGGCTGTCAAGCCAAAGAAAGGCAGTTCAAGCCCACCCAAGGACAGGCTCGCTTTAGTGCCTTGCTAGCTATTTGTTTAGAACATTATAGAGTGTCTGCATTAAGTGTTGACCATTTAGAAAGAACTTTAAGCTGGCGTAGAGTCTGCTGCACCGGAATGGAACCTCTCCAGAGACTGAGCAGGTGCAGGATGTCCTAACTGTTCAGAGATCTTGTCTTGGTCTTGTCTTCCATGGAATTGTAGGGTGCCAAAAGCAAGCTCACATGCGTTGGCCGGGAATCGAACCCGGGTCAACTGCTTGGAAGGCAGCTATGCTCACCACTATACCACCAACGCTACATGCTGAAACTCGCCTAGCATGTACCATTGCAATATACCCAAGAGAAAAATGAGCTTGCTTATTTGCCTACTTTGCTAGATGTAAGCAGTGGGACACATGGTGATACTGCTTACAGACTTCAATTCAAGACTTCAGAAAGATCATGTGCCCCCCTGGATGATGCTGGTGCAACACACACAGCAAAGGACAGCAATTTGAAGTCTGGAAGATTCCAGGGCAAGGGTAGGAAGGATGAAAAGCTAGGTGGCCATGCAACCATTCCTGCTAACCCAAAGCTTACTTGTGCCCTACAACACATTGGCTTAAGACTTGACCAAATCCAATGCTCCAATATGGGGAAGCTTCTCTGTTTGCTGTTTTTTTTTTTGTTTTTTTTTTTTAAGTGCGGTGTCACAGTTCACCCATCTCTTCAACTACAAGAACGGCCCAGGAGTAGTCTTAGCTACCCTAATATGTACGTTACAGCAGGGCCCTTATTACACTTTCTCTTACAGGGCAATGGAAACCGTTTTGCCCATGCGATAAAGCAAGGTGCAAAAATGAATTCATGCCTAGCAGAGGATGGTTTCGATCCATCGACCTCTGGGTTATGGGCCCAGCACGCTTCCGCTGCGCCACTCTGCTTCTGTTTGTATTCAACCTTCAAGTTTAAGAAGGGTACATTAGTTGAAATAGTTACACTACTATCTATGTTACAGCAAGGCCCTAATGACACTTTCTCTTAAGGGGCTATGGCCGACAATTGGCCCATATGGTAAGCAAGGTATAAAAACCAACGTACACATAGCAGAGGATGGTTTCGATCCATCGACCTCTGGGTTATGGGCCCAGCACGCTTCCGCTGCGCCACTCTGCTGCCATACAGTGAATGCTTCATTGTGGGAAAAAGTGGCGTTAAACTTCTTGGAGCAGACTTACTTCCTCACTCCACAAGACACACATACATCCCCATAAAATCATTTAGCAACAACTGCAGGCACAGTCTCTGTGGCGCAATCGGTTAGCGCATTCGGCTGTTAACCGAAAGGTTGGTGGTTCAAGCCCACCCAGGGACGGCCTTTCCTTTTGTGTTCAACAGTTGTCCGAAGAGAACCCCAGATAGCCATGTAGATTCATTTGAGACACGTTGGAATCTCATTCACGTTCATGAAAAGGGTGAGCAGCATCAAGTTCATGTCTTAGTGATACAACAGACATCCCTGGCAGTGTCTGTGACCAAATGAAGTTTTCTGTACCCCAGAAGCAGCAGTAAAGTATTAGCCGGGGATCGAACCCAAAGCCTGGCGACGGCTGTCAAGCCAAAGAAAGGCAGTTCAAGCCCACCCAAGGACAGGCTCGCTTTAGTGCCTTGCTAGCTATTTGTTTAGAACATTATAGAGTGTCTGCATTAAGTGTTGACCATTTAGAAAGAACTTTAAGCTGGCGTAGAGTCTGCTGCACCGGAATGGAACCTCTCCAGAGACTGAGCAGGTGCAGGATGTCCTAACTGTTCAGAGATCTTGTCTTGGTCTTGTCTTCCATGGAATTGTAGGGTGCCAAAAGCAAGCTCACATGCGTTGGCCGGGAATCGAACCCGGGTCAACTGCTTGGAAGGCAGCTATGCTCACCACTATACCACCAACGCTACATGCTGAAACTCGCCTAGCATGTACCATTGCAATATACCCAAGAGAAAAATGAGCTTGCTTATTTGCCTACTTTGCTAGATGTAAGCAGTGGGACACATGGTGATACTGCTTACAGACTTCAATTCAAGACTTCAGAAAGATCATGTGCCCCCCTGGATGATGCTGGTGCAACACACACACAGCAAAGGACAGCAATTTGAAGTCTGGAAGATTCCAGGGCAAGGGTAGGAAGGATGAAAAGCTAGGTGGCCATGCAACCATTCCTGCTAACCCAAAGCTTACTTGTGCCCTACAACACATTGGCTTAAGACTTGACCAAATCCAATGCTCCAATATGGGGAAGCTTCTCTGTTTGCTGTTTTTTTTTTTTTTTTTTTTTTTTTAAGTGCGGTGTCACAGTTCACCCATCTCTTCAACTACAAGAACGGCCCAGGAGTAGTCTTAGCTACCCTAATATGTACGTTACAGCAGGGCCCTTATTACACTTTCTCTTACAGGGCAATGGAAACCGTTTTGCCCATGCGATAAAGCAAGGTGCAAAAATGAATTCATGCCTAGCAGAGGATGGTTTCGATCCATCGACCTCTGGGTTATGGGCCCAGCACGCTTCCGCTGCGCCACTCTGCTTCTGTTTGTATTCAACCTTCAAGTTTAAGAAGGGTACATTAGTTGAAATAGTTACACTACTATCTATGTTACAGCAAGGCCCTAATGACACTTTCTCTTAAGGGGCTATGGCCGACAATTGGCCCATATGGTAAGCAAGGTATAAAAACCAACGTACACCTAGCAGAGGATGGTTTCGATCCATCGACCTCTGGGTTATGGGCCCAGCACGCTTCCGCTGCGCCACTCTGCTGCCATACAGTGAATGCTTCATTGTGGGAAAAAGTGGCGTTAAACTTCTTGGAGCAGACTTACTTCCTCACTCCACAAGACACACATACATCCCCATAAAATCATTTAGCAACAACTGCAGGCACAGTCTCTGTGGCGCAATCGGTTAGCGCATTCGGCTGTTAACCGAAAGGTTGGTGGTTCAAGCCCACCCAGGGACGGCCTTTCCTTTTGTGTTCAACAGTTGTCCGAAGAGAACCCCAGATAGCCATGTAGATTCATTTGAGACACGTTGGAATCTCATTCACGTTCATGAAAAGGGTGAGCAGCATCAAGTTCATGTCTTAGTGATACAACAGACATCCCTGGCAGTGTCTGTGACCAAATGAAGTTTTCTGTACCCCAGAAGCAGCAGTAAAGTATTAGCCGGGGATCGAACCCAAAGCCTGGCGACGGCTGTCAAGCCAAAGAAAGGCAGTTCAAGCCCACCCAAGGACAGGCTCGCTTTAGTGCCTTGCTAGCTATTTGTTTAGAACATTATAGAGTGTCTGCATTAAGTGTTGACCATTTAGAAAGAACTTTAAGCTGGCGTAGAGTCTGCTGCACCGGAATGGAACCTCTCCAGAGACTGAGCAGGTGCAGGATGTCCTAACTGTTCAGAGATCTTGTCTTGGTCTTGTCTTCCATGGAATTGTAGGGTGCCAAAAGCAAGCTCACATGCGTTGGCCGGGAATCGAACCCGGGTCAACTGCTTGGAAGGCAGCTATGCTCACCACTATACCACCAACGCTACATGCTGAAACTCGCCTAGCATGTACCATTGCAATATACCCAAGAGAAAAATGAGCTTGCTTATTTGCCTACTTTGCTAGATGTAAGCAGTGGGACACATGGTGATACTGCTTACAGACTTCAATTCAAGACTTCAGAAAGATCATGTGCCCCCCTGGATGATGCTGGTGCAACACACACAGCAAAGGACAGCAATTTGAAGTCTGGAAGATTCCAGGGCAAGGGTAGGAAGGATGAAAAGCTAGGTGGCCATGCAACCATTCCTGCTAACCCAAAGCTTACTTGTGCCCTACAACACATTGGCTTAAGACTTGACCAAATCCAATGCTCCAATATGGGGAAGCTTCTCTGTTTGCTGTTTTTTTTTTTGTTTTTTTTTTTTAAGTGCGGTGTCACAGTTCACCCATCTCTTCAACTACAAGAACGGCCCAGGAGTAGTCTTAGCTACCCTAATATGTACGTTACAGCAGGGCCCTTATTACACTTTCTCTTACAGGGCAATGGAAACCGTTTTGCCCATGCGATAAAGCAAGGTGCAAAAATGAATTCATGCCTAGCAGAGGATGGTTTCGATCCATCGACCTCTGGGTTATGGGCCCAGCACGCTTCCGCTGCGCCACTCTGCTTCTGTTTGTATTCAACCTTCAAGTTTAAGAAGGGTACATTAGTTGAAATAGTTACACTACTATCTATGTTACAGCAAGGCCCTAATGACACTTTCTCTTAAGGGGCTATGGCCGACAATTGGCCCATATGGTAAGCAAGGTATGAAAACCAACGTACACCTAGCAGAGGATGGTTTCGATCCATCGACCTCTGGGTTATGGGCCCAGCACGCTTCCGCTGCGCCACTCTGCTGCCATACAGTGAATGCTTCATTGTGGGAAAAAGTGGCGTTAAACTTCTTGGAGCAGACTTACTTCCTCACTCCACAAGACACACATACATCCCCATAAAATCATTTAGCAACAACTGCAGACACAGTCTCTGTGGCGCAATCGGTTAGCGCGTTCGGCTGTTAACCGAAAGGTTGGTGGTTCAAGCCCACCCAGGGACGGCCTTTCCTTTTGTGTTCAACAGTTGTCCGAAGAGAACCCCAGATAGCCATGTAGATTCATTTGAGACACGTTGGAATCTCATTCACGTTCATGAAAAGGGTGAGCAGCATCAAGTTCATGTCTTAGTGATACAACAGACATCCCTGGCAGTGTCTGTGACCAAATGAAGTTTTCTGTACCCCAGAAGCAGCAGTAAAGTATTAGCCGGGGATCGAACCCAAAGCCTGGCGACGGCTGTCAAGCCAAAGAAAGGCAGTTCAAGCCCACCCAAGGACAGGCTCGCTTTAGTGCCTTGCTAGCTATTTGTTTAGAACATTATAGAGTGTCTGCATTAAGTGTTGACCATTTAGAAAGAACTTTAAGCTGGCGTAGAGTCTGCTGCACCGGAATGGAACCTCTCCAGAGACTGAGCAGGTGCAGGATGTCCTAACTGTTCAGAGATCTTGTCTTGGTCTTGTCTTCCATGGAATTGTAGGGTGCCAAAAGCAAGCTCACATGCGTTGGCCGGGAATCGAACCCGGGTCAACTGCTTGGAAGGCAGCTATGCTCACCACTATACCACCAACGCTACATGCTGAAACTCGCCTAGCATGTACCATTGCAATATACCCAAGAGAAAAATGAGCTTGCTTATTTGCCTACTTTGCTAGATGTAAGCAGTGGGACACATGGTGATACTGCTTACAGACTTCAATTCAAGACTTCAGAAAGATCATGTGCCCCCCTGGATGATGCTGGTGCAACACACACAGCAAAGGACAGCAATTTGAAGTCTGGAAGATTCCAGGGCAAGGGTAGGAAGGATGAAAAGCTAGGTGGCCATGCAACCATTCCTGCTAACCCAAAGCTTACTTGTGCCCTACAACACATTGGCTTAAGACTTGACCAAATCCAATGCTCCAATATGGGGAAGCTTCTCTGTTTGCTGTTTTTTTTTTTTTTTTTTTTTTTTTAAGTGCGGTGTCACAGTTCACCCATCTCTTCAACTACAAGAACGGCCCAGGAGTAGTCTTAGCTACCCTAATATGTACGTTACAGCAGGGCCCTTATTACACTTTCTCTTACAGGGCAATGGAAACCGTTTTGCCCATGCGATAAAGCAAGGTGCAAAAATGAATTCATGCCTAGCAGAGGATGGTTTCGATCCATCGACCTCTGGGTTATGGGCCCAGCACGCTTCCGCTGCGCCACTCTGCTTCTGTTTGTATTCAACCTTCAAGTTTAAGAAGGGTACATTAGTTGAAATAGTTACACTACTATCTATGTTACAGCAAGGCCCTAATGACACTTTCTCTTAAGGGGCTATGGCCGACAATTGGCCCATATGGTAAGCAAGGTATAAAAACCAACGTACACCTAGCAGAGGATGGTTTCGATCCATCGACCTCTGGGTTATGGGCCCAGCACGCTTCCGCTGCGCCACTCTGCTGCCATACAGTGAATGCTTCATTGTGGGAAAAAGTGGCGTTAAACTTCTTGGAGCAGACTTACTTCCTCACTCCACAAGACACACATACATCCCCATAAAATCATTTAGCAACAACTGCAGGCACAGTCTCTGTGGCGCAATCGGTTAGCGCATTCGGCTGTTAACCGAAAGGTTGGTGGTTCAAGCCCACCCAGGGACGGCCTTTCCTTTTGTGTTCAACAGTTGTCCGAAGAGAACCCCAGATAGCCATGTAGATTCATTTGAGACACGTTGGAATCTCATTCACGTTCATGAAAAGGGTGAGCAGCATCAAGTTCATGTCTTAGTGATACAACAGACATCCCTGGCAGTGTCTGTGACCAAATGAAGTTTTCTGTACCCCAGAAGCAGCAGTAAAGTATTAGCCGGGGATCGAACCCAAAGCCTGGCGACGGCTGTCAAGCCAAAGAAAGGCAGTTCAAGCCCACCCAAGGACAGGCTCGCTTTAGTGCCTTGCTAGCTATTTGTTTAGAACATTATAGAGTGTCTGCATTAAGTGCTGACCATTTAGAAAGAACTTTAAGCTGGCGTAGAGTCTGCTGCACCGGAATGGAACCTCTCCAGAGACTGAGCAGGTGCAGGATGTCCTAACTGTTCAGAGATCTTGTCTTGGTCTTGTCTTCCATGGAATTGTAGGGTGCCAAAAGCAAGCTCACATGCGTTGGCCAGGAATCGAACCCGGGTCAACTGCTTGGAAGGCAGCTATGCTCACCACTATACCAACAACGCTACATGCTGAAACTCGCCTAGCATGTACCATTGCAATATACCCAAGAGAAAAATGAGCTTGCTTATTTGCCTACTTTGCTAGATGTAAGCAGTGGGACACATGGTGATACTGCTTACAGACTTCAATTCAAGACTTCAGAAAGATCATGTGCCCCCCTGGATGATGCTGGTGCAACACACACAGCAAAGGACAGCAATTTGAAGTCTGGAAGATTCCAGGGCAAGGGTGGGAAGGATGAAAAGCTAGGTGGCCATGCAACCATTCCTGCTAACCCAAAGCTTACTTGTGCCCTACAACACATTGGCTTAAGACTTGACCAAATCCAATGCTCCAATATGGGGAAGCTTCTCTGTTTGCTGTTTTTTTTTTTTTTTTTTTTTTGTGCGGTGTCACAGTTCACCCATCTCTTCAACTACAAGAACGGCCCAGGAGTAGTCTTAGCTACCCTAATATGTACGTTACAGCAGGGCCCTTATTACACTTTCTCTTACAGGGCAATGGAAACCGTTTTGCCCATGCGATAAAGCAAGGTGCAAAAATGAATTCATGCCTAGCAGAGGATGGTTTCGATCCATCGACCTCTGGGTTATGGGCCCAGCACGCTTCCGCTGCGCCACTCTGCTTCTGTTTGTATTCAACCTTCAAGTTTAAGAAGGGTACATTAGTTGAAATAGTTACACTACTATCTATGTTACAGCAAGGCCCTAATGACACTTTCTCTTAAGGGGCTATGGCCGACAATTGGCCCATATGGTAAGCAAGGTATGAAAACCAACGTACACCTAGCAGAGGATGGTTTCGATCCATCGACCTCTGGGTTATGGGCCCAGCACGCTTCCGCTGCGCCACTCTGCTGCCATACAGTGAATGCTTCATTGTGGGAAAAAGTGGCGTTAAACTTCTTGGAGCAGACTTACTTCCTCACTCCACAAGACACACATACATCCCCATAAAATCATTTAGCAACAACTGCAGGCACAGTCTCTGTGGCGCAATCGGTTAGCGCGTTCGGCTGTTAACCGAAAGGTTGGTGGTTCAAGCCCACCCAGGGACGGCCTTTCCTTTTGTGTTCAACAGTTGTCCGAAGAGAACCCCAGATAGCCATGTAGATTCATTTGAGACACGTTGGAATCTCATTCACGTTCATGAAAAGGGTGAGCAGCATCAAGTTCATGTCTTAGTGATACAACAGACATCCCTGGCAGTGTCTGTGACCAAATGAAGTTTTCTGTACCCCAGAAGCAGCAGTAAAGTATTAGCCGGGGATCGAACCCAAAGCCTGGCGACGGCTGTCAAGCCAAAGAAAGGCAGTTCAAGCCCACCCAAGGACAGGCTCGCTTTAGTGCCTTGCTAGCTATTTGTTTAGAACATTATAGAGTGTCTGCATTAAGTGTTGACCATTTAGAAAGAACTTTAAGCTGGCGTAGAGTCTGCTGCACCGGAATGGAACCTCTCCAGAGACTGAGCAGGTGCAGGATGTCCTAACTGTTCAGAGATCTTGTCTTGGTCTTGTCTTCCATGGAATTGTAGGGTGCCAAAAGCAAGCTCACATGCGTTGGCCGGGAATCGAACCCGGGTCAACTGCTTGGAAGGCAGCTATGCTCACCACTATACCACCAACGCTACATGCTGAAACTCGCCTAGCATGTACCATTGCAATATACCCAAGAGAAAAATGAGCTTGCTTATTTGCCTACTTTGCTAGATGTAAGCAGTGGGACACATGGTGATACTGCTTACAGACTTCAATTCAAGACTTCAGAAAGATCATGTGCCCCCCTGGATGATGCTGGTGCAACACACACAGCAAAGGACAGCAATTTGAAGTCTGGAAGATTCCAGGGCAAGGGTAGGAAGGATGAAAAGCTAGGTGGCCATGCAACCATTCCTGCTAACCCAAAGCTTACTTGTGCCCTACAACACATTGGCTTAAGACTTGACCAAATCCAATGCTCCAATATGGGGAAGCTTCTCTGTTTGCTGTTTTTTTTTTTTGTTTGTTTTTTTTTAAGTGCGGTGTCACAGTTCACCCATCTCTTCAACTACAAGAACGGCCCAGGAGTAGTCTTAGCTACCCTAATATGTACGTTACAGCAGGGCCCTTATTACACTTTCTCTTACAGGGCAATGGAAACCGTTTTGCCCATGCGATAAAGCAAGGT
>NC_090649.1:9153283-9155783 GCF_040937935.1 Hyperolius riggenbachi | reverse complement strand
AGAAAGAACTTTAAGCTGGCGTAGAGTCTGCTGCACCGGAATGGAACCTCTCCAGAGACTGAGCAGGTGCAGGATGTCCTAACTGTTCAGAGATCTTGTCTTGGTCTTGTCTTCCATGGAATTGTAGGGTGCCAAAAGCAAGCTCACATGCGTTGGCCGGGAATCGAACCCGGGTCAACTGCTTGGAAGGCAGCTATGCTCACCACTATACCACCAACGCTACATGCTGAAACTCGCCTAGCATGTACCATTGCAATATACCCAAGAGAAAAATGAGCTTGCTTATTTGCCTACTTTGCTAGATGTAAGCAGTGGGACACATGGTGATACTGCTTACAGACTTCAATTCAAGACTTCAGAAAGATCATGTGCCCCCCTGGATGATGCTGGTGCAACACACACAGCAAAGGACAGCAATTTGAAGTCTGGAAGATTCCAGGGCAAGGGTGGGAAGGATGAAAAGCTAGGTGGCCATGCAACCATTCCTGCTAACCCAAAGCTTACTTGTGCCCTACAACACATTGGCTTAAGACTTGACCAAATCCAATGCTCCAATATGGGGAAGCTTCTCTGTTTGCTGTTTTTTTTTTTTTTTTTTTTTTTTTTTTTTTAAGTGCGGTGTCACAGTTCACCCATCTCTTCAACTACAAGAACGGCCCAGGAGTAGTCTTAGCTACCCTAATATGTACGTTACAGCAGGGCCCTTATTACACTTTCTCTTACAGGGCAATGGAAACCGTTTTGCCCATGCGATAAAGCAAGGTGCAAAAATGAATTCATGCCTAGCAGAGGATGGTTTCGATCCATCGACCTCTGGGGTATGGGCCCAGCACGCTTCCGCTGCGCCACTCTGCTTCTGTTTGTATTCAACCTTCAAGTTTAAGAAGGGTACATTAGTTGAAATAGTTACACTACTATCTATGTTACAGCAAGGCCCTAATGACACTTTCTCTTAAGGGGCTATGGCCGACAATTGGCCCATATGGTAAGCAAGGTATAAAAACCAACGTACACCTAGCAGAGGATGGTTTCGATCCATCGACCTCTGGGTTATGGGCCCAGCACGCTTCCGCTGCGCCACTCTGCTGCCATACAGTGAATGCTTCATTGTGGGAAAAAGTGGCGTTAAACTTCTTGGAGCAGACTTACTTCCTCACTCCACAAGACACACATACATCCCCATAAAATCATTTAGCAACAACTGCAGGCACAGTCTCTGTGGCGCAATCGGTTAGCGCGTTCGGCTGTTAACCGAAAGGTTGGTGGTTCAAGCCCACCCAGGGACGGCCTTTCCTTTTGTGTTCAACAGTTGTCCGAAGAGAACCCCAGATAGCCATGTAGATTCATTTGAGACACGTTGGAATCTCATTCACGTTCATGAAAAGGGTGAGCAGCATCAAGTTCATGTCTTAGTGATACAACAGACATCCCTGGCAGTGTCTGTGACCAAATGAAGTTTTCTGTACCCCAGAAGCAGCAGTAAAGTATTAGCCGGGGATCGAACCCAAAGCCTGGCGACGGCTGTCAAGCCAAAGAAAGGCAGTTCAAGCCCACCCAAGGACAGGCTCGCTTTAGTGCCTTGCTAGCTATTTGTTTAGAACATTATAGAGTGTCTGCATTAAGTGTTGACCATTTAGAAAGAACTTTAAAGGGGAACTGAAGAGAGAGGTATATGGAGGCTGTCAGGTTTATTTCCTTTTAATCAATACCAGTTGCCTGGCAGCCCTGCTGGTCTATTTCTCTGCAGTAGTATCTGATTAAAACCAGAAACAAGCATGCAGCTAGTCTTGTCAGATCAGACTTATAAGTCTGAACCACTGAAACACCTGATCTGCTGCATGCTTGTTCAGGGGCTATGACTAATAGTATTAGAGGCAGAGGATCAGCAGGGCTGCCAGGCAACTGGTATTGATTAAAAGGAAATAAACATGATGGCCTCCATATACCTCTCTCTTCAGTTCCCCTTTAAGCTGGCGTAGAGTCTGCTGCACCGGAATGGAACCTCTCCAGAGACTGAGCAGGTGCAGGATGTCCTAACTGTTCAGAGATCTTGTCTTGGTCTTGTCTTCCATGGAATTGTAGGGTGCCAAAAGCAAGCTCACATGCGTTGGCCGGGAATCGAACCCGGGTCAACTGCTTGGAAGGCAGCTATGCTCACCACTATACCACCAACGCTACATGCTGAAACTCGCCTAGCATGTACCATTGCAATATACCCAAGAGAAAAATGAGCTTGCTTATTTGCCTACTTTGCTAGATGTAAGCAGTGGGACACATGGTGATACTGCTTACAGACTTCAATTCAAGACTTCAGAAAGATCATGTGCCCCCCTGGATGATGCTGGTGCAACACACACAGCAAAGGACAGCAATTTGAAGTCTGGAAGATTCCAGGGCAAGGGTGGGAAGGATGAAAAGCTAGGTGGCCATGCAACCATTCCTGCTAACCCAAAGCTTACTTGTGCCCTACAACACATTGGCTTAAGACTTGACCAAATCC
>NC_090649.1:9145783-9148283 GCF_040937935.1 Hyperolius riggenbachi | reverse complement strand
TAGTCTTAGCTACCCTAATATGTACGTTACAGCAGGGCCCTTATTACACTTTCTCTTACAGGGCAATGGAAACCGTTTTGCCCATGCGATAAAGCAAGGTGCAAAAATGAATTCATGCCTAGCAGAGGATGGTTTCGATCCATCGACCTCTGGGTTATGGGCCCAGCACGCTTCCGCTGTGCCACTCTGCTTCTGTTTGTATTCAACCTTCAAGTTTAAGAAGGGTACATTAGTTGAAATAGTTACACTACTATATATGTTACAGCAAGGCCCTAATGACACTTTCTCTTAAGGGGCTATGGCCGACAATTGGCCCATATGGTAAGCAAGGTATAAAAACCAACGTACACCTAGCAGAGGATGGTTTCGATCCATCGACCTCTGGGTTATGGGCCCAGCACGCTTCCGCTGCGCCACTCTGCTGCCATACAGTGAATGCTTCATTGTGGGAAAAAGTGGCGTTAAACTTCTTGGAGCAGACTTACTTCCTCACTCCACAAGACACACATACATCCCCATAAAATCATTTAGCAACAACTGCAGGCACAGTCTCTGTGGCGCAATCGGTTAGTGCGTTCGGCTGTTAACTGAAAGGTTGGTGGTTCAAGCCCACCCAGGGACGGCCTTTCCTTTTGTGTTCAACAGTTGTCCGAAGAGAACCCCAGATAGCCATGTAGATTCATTTGAGACACGTTGGAATCTCATTCACGTTCATGAAAAGGGTGAGCAGCATCAAGTTCATGTCTTAGTGATACAACAGACATCCCTGGCAGTGTCTGTGACCAAATGAAGTTTTCTGTACCCCAGAAGCAGCAGTAAAGTATTAGCCGGGGATCGAACCCAAAGCCTGGCGACGGCTGTCAAGCCAAAGAAAGGCAGTTCAAGCCCACCCAAGGACAGGCTCGCTTTAGTGCCTTGCTAGCTATTTGTTTAGAACATTATAGAGTGTCTGCATTAAGTGTTGACCATTTAGAAAGAACTTTAAGCTGGCGTAGAGTCTGCTGCACCGGAATGGAACCTCTCCAGAGACTGAGCAGGTGCAGGATGTCCTAACTGTTCAGAGATCTTGTCTTGGTCTTGTCTTCCATGGAATTGTAGGGTGCCAAAAGCAAGCTCACATGCGTTGGCCGGGAATCGAACCCGGGTCAACTGCTTGGAAGGCAGCTATGCTCACCACTATACCACCAACGCTACATGCTGAAACTCGCCTAGCATGTACCATTGCAATATACCCAAGAGAAAAATGAGCTTGCTTATTTGCCTACTTTGCTAGATGTAAGCAGTGGGACACATGGTGATACTGCTTACAGACTTCAATTCAAGACTTCAGAAAGATCATGTGCCCCCCTGGATGATGCTGGTGCAACACACACAGCAAAGGACAGCAATTTGAAGTCTGGAAGATTCCAGGGCAAGGGTGGGAAGGATGAAAAGCTAGGTGGCCATGCAACCATTCCTGCTAACCCAAAGCTTACTTGTGCCCTACAACACATTGGCTTAAGACTTGACCAAATCCAATGCTCCAATATGGGGAAGCTTCTCTGTTTGCTGTTTTTTTTTTTTTTTTTTTTTTTTTTTTTTTTAAGTGCGGTGTCACAGTTCACCCATCTCTTCAACTACAAGAACGGCCCAGGAGTAGTCTTAGCTACCCTAATATGTACGTTACAGCAGGGCCCTTATTACACTTTCTCTTACAGGGCAATGGAAACCGTTTTGCCCATGCGATAAAGCAAGGTGCAAAAATGAATTCATGCCTAGCAGAGGATGGTTTCGATCCATCGACCTCTGGGTTATGGGCCCAGCACGCTTCCGCTGTGCCACTCTGCTTCTGTTTGTATTCAACCTTCAAGTTTAAGAAGGGTACATTAGTTGAAATAGTTACACTACTATATATGTTACAGCAAGGCCCTAATGACACTTTCTCTTAAGGGGCTATGGCCGACAATTGGCCCATATGGTAAGCAAGGTATAAAAACCAACGTACACCTAGCAGAGGATGGTTTCGATCCATCGACCTCTGGGTTATGGGCCCAGCACGCTTCCGCTGCGCCACTCTGCTGCCATACAGTGAATGCTTCATTGTGGGAAAAAGTGGCGTTAAACTTCTTGGAGCAGACTTACTTCCTCACTCCACAAGACACACATACATCCCCATAAAATCATTTAGCAACAACTGCAGGCACAGTCTCTGTGGCGCAATCGGTTAGCGTGTTCGGCTGTTAACCAAAAGGTTGGTGGTTCAAGCCCACCCAGGGACGGCCTTTCCTTTTGTGTTCAACAGTTGTCCGAAGAGAACCCCAGATAGCCATGTAGATTCATTTGAGACACGTTGGAATCTCATTCACGTTCATGAAAAGGGTGAGCAGCATCAAGTTCATGTCTT
This sequence comes from Hyperolius riggenbachi, assembly GCF_040937935.1. Taxonomy (NCBI): domain Eukaryota; kingdom Metazoa; phylum Chordata; class Amphibia; order Anura; family Hyperoliidae; genus Hyperolius; species Hyperolius riggenbachi. The sequence continues at coordinate 9,145,900 of NC_090649.1, read as the reverse complement.
AGTGATACAACAGACATCCCTGGCAGTGTCTGTGACCAAATGAAGTTTTCTGTACCCCAGAAGCAGCAGTAAAGTATTAGCCGGGGATCGAACCCAAAGCCTGGCGACGGCTGTCAA
>NC_090649.1:9108283-9113283 GCF_040937935.1 Hyperolius riggenbachi | reverse complement strand
ATGCTGGTGCAACACACACAGCAAAGGACAGCAATTTGAAGTCTGGAAGATTCCAGGGCAAGGGTGGGAAGGATGAAAAGCTAGGTGGCCATGCAACCATTCCTGCTAACCCAAAGCTTACTTGTGCCCTACAACACATTGGCTTAAGACTTGACCAAATCCAATGCTCCAATATGGGGAAGCTTCTCTGTTTGCTGTTTTTTTTTTTTTTTTTTTTTTTAAGTGCGGTGTCACAGTTCACCCATCTCTTCAACTACAAGAACGGCCCAGGAGTAGTCTTAGCTACCCTAATATGTACGTTACAGCAGGGCCCTTATTACACTTTCTCTTACAGGGCAATGGAAACCGTTTTGCCCATGCGATAAAGCAAGGTGCAAAAATGAATTCATGCCTAGCAGAGGATGGTTTCGATCCATCGACCTCTGGGTTATGGGCCCAGCACGCTTCCGCTGTGCCACTCTGCTTCTGTTTGTATTCAACCTTCAAGTTTAAGAAGGGTACATTAGTTGAAATAGTTACACTACTATATATGTTACAGCAAGGCCCTAATGACACTTTCTCTTAAGGGGCTATGGCCGACAATTGGCCCATATGGTAAGCAAGGTATAAAAACCAACGTACACCTAGCAGAGGATGGTTTCGATCCATCGACCTCTGGGTTATGGGCCCAGCACGCTTCCGCTGCGCCACTCTGCTGCCATACAGTGAATGCTTCATTGTGGGAAAAAGTGGCGTTAAACTTCTTGGAGCAGACTTACTTCCTCACTCCACAAGACACACATACATCCCCATAAAATCATTTAGCAACAACTGCAGGCACAGTCTCTGTGGCGCAATCGGTTAGCGCGTTCGGCTGTTAACCGAAAGGTTGGTGGTTCAAGCCCACCCAGGGACGGCCTTTCCTTTTGTGTTCAACAGTTGTCCGAAGAGAACCCCAGATAGCCATGTAGATTCATTTGAGACACGTTGGAATCTCATTCACGTTCATGAAAAGGGTGAGCAGCATCAAGTTCATGTCTTAGTGATACAACAGACATCCCTGGCAGTGTCTGTGACCAAATGAAGTTTTCTGTACCCCAGAAGCAGCAGTAAAGTATTAGCCGGGGATCGAACCCAAAGCCTGGCGACGGCTGTCAAGCCAAAGAAAGGCAGTTCAAGCCCACCCAAGGACAGGCTCGCTTTAGTGCCTTGCTAGCTATTTGTTTAGAACATTATAGAGTGTCTGCATTAACCACCCTGGCGTTCTATTAAGATCGCCAGGGCAGCTGCATGAGGGTTTTTTTTAAATAAAAAAAAAAATATTTCATGCAGCCAACTGAAAGTTGGCTGCATGAAAGCCCACTAGATGGCGCTCCGGAGGCGTTCTTCTGATCGCCTCCGGCGCCCGGAATAAACAAGGAAGGCCGCAATGAGCGGCCTTCCTTGTTTTGCTTAGATCGTCGCCATAGCGACGAGCGGAGTGACGTCATGGACGTCAGCCGACGTCCTGACGTCTGCCGCCTCCGATCCAGCCCTTAGCGCTGGCCGGAACTATTTGTTCCGGCTGCGCAGGGCTCAGGCGGCTGGGGGGACCCTCTTTCGCCGCTACTCGCGGCGGATCGCCGCAGAGCGGCGGCGATCGGGCAGCACACGCGGCTGGCAAAGTGCCGGCTGCGTGTGCTGCTCTTTATTTCATGTAAATCGGCCCAGCAGGGCCTGAGCGGCACCCTCTGGCGGTAATGGACGAGCTGAGCTCGTCCATACCGCTAAGGTGGTTAAGTGTTGACCATTTAGAAAGAACTTTAAGCTGGCGTAGAGTCTGCTGCACCGGAATGGAACCTCTCCAGAGACTGAGCAGGTGCAGGATGTCCTAACTGTTCAGAGATCTTGTCTTGGTCTTGTCTTCCATGGAATTGTAGGGTGCCAAAAGCAAGCTCACATGCGTTGGCCGGGAATCGAACCCGGGTCAACTGCTTGGAAGGCAGCTATGCTCACCACTATACCACCAACGCTACATGCTGAAACTCGCCTAGCATGTACCATTGCAATATACCCAAGAGAAAAATGAGCTTGCTTATTTGCCTACTTTGCTAGATGTAAGCAGTGGGACACATGGTGATACTGCTTACAGACTTCAATTCAAGACTTCAGAAAGATCATGTGCCCCCCTGGATGATGCTGGTGCAACACACACAGCAAAGGACAGCAATTTGAAGTCTGGAAGATTCCAGGGCAAGGGTGGGAAGGATGAAAAGCTAGGTGGCCATGCAACCATTCCTGCTAACCCAAAGCTTACTTGTGCCCTACAACACATTGGCTTAAGACTTGACCAAATCCAATGCTCCAATATGGGGAAGCTTCTCTGTTTGCTGTTTTTTTTTTTTTTTTTTTTTTTTTAAGTGCGGTGTCACAGTTCACCCATCTCTTCAACTACAAGAACGGCCCAGGAGTAGTCTTAGCTACCCTAATATGTACGTTACAGCAGGGCCCTTATTACACTTTCTCTTACAGGGCAATGGAAACCGTTTTGCCCATGCGATAAAGCAAGGTGCAAAAATGAATTCATGCCTAGCAGAGGATGGTTTCGATCCATCGACCTCTGGGTTATGGGCCCAGCACGCTTCCGCTGTGCCACTCTGCTTCTGTTTGTATTCAACCTTCAAGTTTAAGAAGGGTACATTAGTTGAAATAGTTACACTACTATATATGTTACAGCAAGGCCCTAATGACACTTTCTCTTAAGGGGCTATGGCCGACAATTGGCCCATATGGTAAGCAAGGTATAAAAACCAACGTACACCTAGCAGAGGATGGTTTCGATCCATCGACCTCTGGGTTATGGGCCCAGCACGCTTCCGCTGCGCCACTCTGCTGCCATACAGTGAATGCTTCATTGTGGGAAAAAGTGGCGTTAAACTTCTTGGAGCAGACTTACTTCCTCACTCCACAAGACACACATACATCCCCATAAAATCATTTAGCAACAACTGCAGGCACAGTCTCTGTGGCGCAATCGGTTAGCGTGTTCGGCTGTTAACCAAAAGGTTGGTGGTTCAAGCCCACCCAGGGACGGCCTTTCCTTTTGTGTTCAACAGTTGTCCGAAGAGAACCCCAGATAGCCATGTAGATTCATTTGAGACACGTTGGAATCTCATTCACGTTCATGAAAAGGGTGAGCAGCATCAAGTTCATGTCTTAGTGATACAACAGACATCCCTGGCAGTGTCTGTGACCAAATGAAGTTTTCTGTACCCCAGAAGCAGCAGTAAAGTATTAGCCGGGGATCGAACCCAAAGCCTGGCGACGGCTGTCAAGCCAAAGAAAGGCAGTTCAAGCCCACCCAAGGACAGGCTCGCTTTAGTGCCTTGCTAGCTATTTGTTTAGAACATTATAGAGTGTCTGCATTAAGTGTTGACCATTTAGAAAGAACTTTAAGCTGGCGTAGAGTCTGCTGCACCGGAATGGAACCTCTCCAGAGACTGAGCAGGTGCAGGATGTCCTAACTGTTCAGAGATCTTGTCTTGGTCTTGTCTTCCATGGAATTGTAGGGTGCCAAAAGCAAGCTCACATGCGTTGGCCGGGAATCGAACCCGGGTCAACTGCTTGGAAGGCAGCTATGCTCACCACTATACCACCAACGCTACATGCTGAAACTCGCCTAGCATGTACCATTGCAATATACCCAAGAGAAAAATGAGCTTGCTTATTTGCCTACTTTGCTAGATGTAAGCAGTGGGACACATGGTGATACTGCTTACAGACTTCAATTCAAGACTTCAGAAAGATCATGTGCCCCCCTGGATGATGCTGGTGCAACACACACAGCAAAGGACAGCAATTTGAAGTCTGGAAGATTCCAGGGCAAGGGTGGGAAGGATGAAAAGCTAGGTGGCCATGCAACCATTCCTGCTAACCCAAAGCTTACTTGTGCCCTACAACACATTGGCTTAAGACTTGACCAAATCCAATGCTCCAATATGGGGAAGCTTCTCTGTTTGCTGTTTTTTTTTTTTTTTTTTTTTTTTTAAGTGCGGTGTCACAGTTCACCCATCTCTTCAACTACAAGAACGGCCCAGGAGTAGTCTTAGCTACCCTAATATGTACGTTACAGCAGGGCCCTTATTACACTTTCTCTTACAGGGCAATGGAAACCGTTTTGCCCATGCGATAAAGCAAGGTGCAAAAATGAATTCATGCCTAGCAGAGGATGGTTTCGATCCATCGACCTCTGGGTTATGGGCCCAGCACGCTTCCGCTGTGCCACTCTGCTTCTGTTTGTATTCAACCTTCAAGTTTAAGAAGGGTACATTAGTTGAAATAGTTACACTACTATATATGTTACAGCAAGGCCCTAATGACACTTTCTCTTAAGGGGCTATGGCCGACAATTGGCCCATATGGTAAGCAAGGTATAAAAACCAACGTACACCTAGCAGAGGATGGTTTCGATCCATCGACCTCTGGGTTATGGGCCCAGCACGCTTCCGCTGCGCCACTCTGCTGCCATACAGTGAATGCTTCATTGTGGGAAAAAGTGGCGTTAAACTTCTTGGAGCAGACTTACTTCCTCACTCCACAAGACACACATACATCCCCATAAAATCATTTAGCAACAACTGCAGGCACAGTCTCTGTGGCGCAATCGGTTAGCGTGTTCGGCTGTTAACCAAAAGGTTGGTGGTTCAAGCCCACCCAGGGACGGCCTTTCCTTTTGTGTTCAACAGTTGTCCGAAGAGAACCCCAGATAGCCATGTAGATTCATTTGAGACACGTTGGAATCTCATTCACGTTCATGAAAAGGGTGAGCAGCATCAAGTTCATGTCTTAGTGATACAACAGACATCCCTGGCAGTGTCTGTGACCAAATGAAGTTTTCTGTACCCCAGAAGCAGCAGTAAAGTATTAGCCGGGGATCGAACCCAAAGCCTGGCGACGGCTGTCAAGCCAAAGAAAGGCAGTTCAAGCCCACCCAAGGACAGGCTCGCTTTAGTGCCTTGCTAGCTATTTGTTTAGAACATTAT
>NC_090649.1:9095783-9098283 GCF_040937935.1 Hyperolius riggenbachi | reverse complement strand
GCAGCTATGCTCACCACTATACCACCAACGCTACATGCTGAAACTTGCCTAGCATGTACCATTGCAATATACCCAAGAGAAAAATGAGCTTGCTTATTTGCCTACTTTGCTAGATGTAAGCAGTGGGACACATGGTGATACTGCTTACAGACTTCAATTCAAGACTTCAGAAAGATCATGTGCCCCCCTGGATGATGCTGGTGCAACACACACAGCAAAGGACAGCAATTTGAAGTCTGGAAGATTCCAGGGCAAGGGTGGGAAGGATGAAAAGCTAGGTGGCCATGCAACCATTCCTGCTAACCCAAAGCTTACTTGTGCCCTACAACACATTGGCTTAAGACTTGACCAAATCCAATGCTCCAATATGGGGAAGCTTCTCTGTTTGCTGTTTTTTTTTTTTTTTTTTAAGTGCGGTGTCACAGTTCACCCATCTCTTCAACTGCAAGAACGGCCCAGGAGTAGTCTTAGCTACCCTAATATGTACGTTACAGCAGGGCCCTTATTACACTTTCTCTTACAGGGCAATGGAAACCGTTTTGCCCATGCGATAAAGCAAGGTGCAAAAATGAATTCATGCCTAGCAGAGGATGGTTTCGATCCATCGACCTCTGGGTTATGGGCCCAGCACGCTTCCGCTGTGCCACTCTGCTTCTGTTTGTATTCAACCTTCAAGTTTAAGAAGGGTACATTAGTTGAAATAGTTACACTACTATATATGTTACAGCAAGGCCCTAATGACACTTTCTCTTAAGGGGCTATGGCCGACAATTGGCCCATATGGTAAGCAAGGTATAAAAACCAACGTACACCTAGCAGAGGATGGTTTCGATCCATCGACCTCTGGGTTATGGGCCCAGCACGCTTCCGCTGCGCCACTCTGCTGCCATACAGTGAATGCTTCATTGTGGGAAAAAGTGGCGTTAAACTTCTTGGAGCACACTTACTTCCTCACTCCACAAGACACACATACATCCCCATAAAATCATTTAGCAACAACTGCAGGCACAGTCTCTGTGGCGCAATCGGTTAGTGCGTTCGGCTGTTAACCGAAAGGTTGGTGGTTCAAGCCCACCCAGGGATGGCCTTTCCTTTTGTGTTCAACAGTTGTCCGAAGAGAACCCCAGATAGCCATGTAGATTCATGGCTATCTGCAAGAACGGCACAGGAGTAGTCTTAGCTACCCTAATATGTACGTTACAGCAGGGCCCTTATTACACTTTCTCTTACAGGGCAATGGAAACCGTTTTGCCCATGCGATAAAGCAAGGTGCAAAAATGAAGTCATGCCTAGCAGAGGATGGTTTCGATCCATCGACCTCTGGGTTATGGGCCCAGCACGCTTCCGCTGTGCCACTCTGCTTCTGTTTGTATTCAACCTTCAAGTTTAAGAAGGGTACATTAGTTGAAATAGTTACACTACTATATATGTTACAGCAAGGCCCTAATGACACTTTCTCTTAAGGGGCTATGGCCGACAATTGGCCCATATGGTAAGCAAGGTATAAAAACCAACGTACACCTAGCAGAGGATGGTTTCGATCCATCGACCTCTGGGTTATGGGCCCTGCACGCTTCCGCTGCGCCACTCTGCTGCCATACAGTGAATGCTTCATTGTGGGAAAAAGTGGCGTTAAACTTCTTGGAGCAGACTTACTTCCTCACTCCACAAGACACACATACATCCCCATAAAATCATTTAGCAACAACTGCAGGCACAGTCTCTGTGGCGCAATCGGTTAGCGCGTTCGGCTGTTAATCGAAAGGTTGGTGGTTCAAGCCCACCCAGGGACGGCCTTTCCTTTTGTGTTCAACAGTTGTCCGAAGAGAACCCCAGATAGCCATGTAGATTCATTTGAGACAGGTTGGAATCTCATTCACGTTCATGAAAAGGGTGAGCAGCATCAAGTTCATGTCTTAGTGATACAACAGACATCCCTGGCAGTGTCTGTGACCAAATGAAGTTTTCTGTACCCCAGAAGCAGCAGTAAAGTATTAGCCGGGGATCGAACCCAAAGCCTGGCGACGGCTGTCAAGCCAAAGAAAGGCAGTTCAAGCCCACCCAAGGACAGGCTCGCTTTAGTGCCTTGCTAGCTATTTGTTTAGAACATTATAGAGTGTCTGCATTAAGTGTTGACCATTTAGAAAGAACTTTAAGCTGGCGTAGAGTCTGCTGCACCGGAATGGAACCTCTCCAGAGACTGAGCAGGTGCAGGATGTCCTAACTGTTCAGAGATCTTGTCTTGGTCTTGTCTTCCATGGAATTGTAGGGTGCCAAAAGCAAGCTCACATGCGTTGGCCGGGAATCGAACCCGGGTCAACTGCTTGGAAGGCAGCTATGCTCACCACTATACCACCAACGCTACATGCTGAAACTTGCCTAGCATGTACCATTGCAATATACCCAAGAGAAAAATGAGCTTGCTTATTTGCCTACTTTGCTAGATGTAAGCAGTGGGACACATGGTGATACTGCTTACAGACTTCAATTCAAGACTTCA
>NC_090649.1:9083283-9085783 GCF_040937935.1 Hyperolius riggenbachi | reverse complement strand
GTGCGGTGTCACAGTTCACCCATCTCTTCAACTGCAAGAACGGCCCAGGAGTAGTCTTAGCTACCCTAATATGTACGTTACAGCAGGGCCCTTATTACACTTTCTCTTACAGGGCAATGGAAACCGTTTTGCCCATGCGATAAAGCAAGGTGCAAAAATGAATTCATGCCTAGCAGAGGATGGTTTCGATCCATCGACCTCTGGGTTATGGGCCCAGCACGCTTCCGCTGTGCCACTCTGCTTCTGTTTGTATTCAACCTTCAAGTTTAAGAAGGGTACATTAGTTGAAATAGTTACACTACTATATATGTTACAGCAAGGCCCTAATGACACTTTCTCTTAAGGGGCTATGGCCGACAATTGGCCCATATGGTAAGCAAGGTATAAAAACCAACGTACACCTAGCAGAGGATGGTTTCGATCCATCGACCTCTGGGTTATGGGCCCAGCACGCTTCCGCTGCGCCACTCTGCTGCCATACAGTGAATGCTTCATTGTGGGAAAAAGTGGCGTTAAACTTCTTGGAGCAGACTTACTTCCTCACTCCACAAGACACACATACATCCCCATAAAATCATTTAGCAACAACTGCAGGCACAGTCTCTGTGGCGCAATCGGTTAGCGCGTTCGGCTGTTAACCGAAAGGTTGGTGGTTCAAGCCCACCCAGGGACGGCCTTTCCTTTTGTGTTCAACAGTTGTCCGAAGAGAACCCCAGATAGCCATGTAGATTCATTTGAGACACGTTGGAATCTCATTCACGTTCATGAAAAGGGTGAGCAGCATCAAGTTCATGTCTTAGTGATACAACAGACATCCCTGGCAGTGTCTGTGACCAAATGAAGTTTTCTGTACCCCAGAAGCAGCAGTAAAGTATTAGCCGGGGATCGAACCCAAAGCCTGGCGACGGCTGTCAAGCCAAAGAAAGGCAGTTCAAGCCCACCCAAGGACAGGCTCGCTTTAGTGCCTTGCTAGCTATTTGTTTAGAACATTATAGAGTGTCTGCATTAAGTGTTGACCATTTAGAAAGAACTTTAAGCTGGCGTAGAGTCTGCTGCACCGGAATGGAACCTCTCCAGAGACTGAGCAGGTGCAGGATGTCCTAACTGTTCAGAGATCTTGTCTTGGTCTTGTCTTCCATGGAATTGTAGGGTGCCAAAAGCAAGCTCACATGCGTTGGCCGGGAATCGAACCCGGGTCAACTGCTTGGAAGGCAGCTATGCTCACCACTATACCACCAACGCTACATGCTGAAACTCACCTAGCATGTACCATTGCAATATACCCAAGAGAAAAATGAGCTTGCTTATTTGCCTACTTTGCTAGATGTAAGCAGTGGGACACATGGTGATACTGCTTACAGACTTCAATTCAAGACTTCAGAAAGATCATGTGCCCCCCTGGATGATGCTGGTGCAACACACACAGCAAAGGACAGCAATTTGAAGTCTGGAAGATTCCAGGGCAAGGGTGGGAAGGATGAAAAGCTAGGTGGCCATGCAACCATTCCTGCTAACCCAAAGCTTACTTGTGCCCTACAACACATTGGCTTAAGACTTGACCAAATCCAATGCTCCAATATGGGGAAGCTTCTCTGTTTGCTGTTTTTTTTTTTTTTTTTTTTTAAGTGCGGTGTCACAGTTCACCCATCTCTTCAACTGCAAGAACGGCACAGGAGTAGTCTTAGCTACCCTAATATGTACGTTACAGCAGGGCCCTTATTACACTTTCTCTTACAGGGCAATGGAAACCGTTTTGCCCATGCGATAAAGCAAGGTGCAAAAATGAATTCATGCCTAGCAGAGGATGGTTTCGATCCATCGACCTCTGGGTTATGGGCCCAGCACGCTTCCGCTGTGCCACTCTGCTTCTGTTTGTATTCAACCTTCAAGTTTAAGAAGGGTACATTAGTTGAAATAGTTACACTACTATATATGTTACAGCAAGGCCCTAATGACACTTTCTCTTAAGGGGCTATGGCCGACAATTGGCCCATATGGTAAGCAAGGTATAAAAACCAACGTACACCTAGCAGAGGATGGTTTCGATCCATCGACCTCTGGGTTATGGGCCCAGCACGCTTCCGCTGCGCCACTCTGCTGCCATACAGTGAATGCTTCATTGTGGGAAAAAGTGGCGTTAAACTTCTTGGAGCAGACTTACTTCCTCACTCCACAAGACACACATACATCCCCATAAAATCATTTAGCAACAACTGCAGGCACAGTCTCTGTGGCGCAATCGGTTAGCGCGTTCGGCTGTTAACCGAAAGGTTGGTGGTTCAAGCCCACCCAGGGACGGCCTTTCCTTTTGTGTTCAACAGTTGTCCGAAGAGAACCCCAGATAGCCATGTAGATTCATTTGAGACACGTTGGAATCTCATTCACGTTCATGAAAAGGGTGAGCAGCATCAAGTTCATGTCTTAGTGATACAACAGACATCCCTGGCAGTGTCTGTGACCAAATGAAGTTTTCTGTACCCCAGAAGCAGCAGTAAAGTAT
>NC_090649.1:9073283-9075783 GCF_040937935.1 Hyperolius riggenbachi | reverse complement strand
GACTTGACCAAATCCAATGCTCCAATATGGGGAAGCTTCTCTGTTTGCTGTTTTTTTTTTTTTTTTTTTTTAAGTGCGGTGTCACAGTTCACCCATCTCTTCAACTGCAAGAACGGCCCAGGAGTAGTCTTAGCTACCCTAATATGTACGTTACAGCAGGGCCCTTATTACACTTTCTCTTACAGGGCAATGGAAACCGTTTTGCCCATGCGATAAAGCAAGGTGCAAAAATGAATTCATGCCTAGCAGAGGATGGTTTCGATCCATCGACCTCTGGGTTATGGGCCCAGCACGCTTCCGCTGTGCCACTCTGCTTCTGTTTGTATTCAACCTTCAAGTTTAAGAAGGGTACATTAGTTGAAATAGTTACACTACTATATATGTTACAGCAAGGCCCTAATGACACTTTCTCTTAAGGGGCTATGGCCGACAATTGGCCCATATGGTAAGCAAGGTATAAAAACCAACGTACACCTAGCAGAGGATGGTTTCGATCCATCGACCTCTGGGTTATGGGCCCAGCACGCTTCCGCTGCGCCACTCTGCTGCCATACAGTGAATGCTTCATTGTGGGAAAAAGTGGCGTTAAACTTCTTGGAGCAGACTTACTTCCTCACTCCACAAGACACACATACATCCCCATAAAATCATTTAGCAACAACTGCAGGCACAGTCTCTGTGGCGCAATCGGTTAGCGCGTTCGGCTGTTAACCGAAAGGTTGGTGGTTCAAGCCCACCCAGGGACGGCCTTTCCTTTTGTGTTCAACAGTTGTCCGAAGAGAACCCCAGATAGCCATGTAGATTCATTTGAGACACGTTGGAATCTCATTCACGTTCATGAAAAGGGTGAGCAGCATCAAGTTCATGTCTTAGTGATACAACAGACATCCCTGGCAGTGTCTGTGACCAAATGAAGTTTTCTGTACCCCAGAAGCAGCAGTAAAGTATTAGCCGGGGATCGAACCCAAAGCCTGGCGACGGCTGTCAAGCCAAAGAAAGGCAGTTCAAGCCCACCCAAGGACAGGCTCGCTTTAGTGCCTTGCTAGCTATTTGTTTAGAACATTATAGAGTGTCTGCATTAAGTGTTGACCATTTAGAAAGAACTTTAAGCTGGCGTAGAGTCTGCTGCACCGGAATGGAACCTCTCCAGAGACTGAGCAGGTGCAGGATGTCCTAACTGTTCAGAGATCTTGTCTTGGTCTTGTCTTCCATGGAATTGTAGGGTGCCAAAAGCAAGCTCACATGCGTTGGCCGGGAATCGAACCCGGGTCAACTGCTTGGAAGGCAGCTATGCTCACCACTATACCACCAACGCTACATGCTGAAACTCGCCTAGCATGTACCATTGCAATATACCCAAGAGAAAAATGAGCTTGCTTATTTGCCTACTTTGCTAGATGTAAGCAGTGGGACACATGGTGATACTGCTTACAGACTTCAATTCAAGACTTCAGAAAGATCATGTGCCCCCCTGGATGATGCTGGTGCAACACACACAGCAAAGGACAGCAATTTGAAGTCTGGAAGATTCCAGGGCAAGGGTGGGAAGGATGAAAAGCTAGGTGGCCATGCAACCATTCCTGCTAACCCAAAGCTTACTTGTGCCCTACAACACATTGGCTTAAGACTTGACCAAATCCAATGCTCCAATATGGGGAAGCTTCTCTGTTTGCTGTTTTTTTTTTTTTTTTTTTTTTTTTTTTTTAAGTGCGGTGTCACAGTTCACCCATCTCTTCAACTGCAAGAACGGCCCAGGAGTAGTCTTAGCTACCCTAATATGTACGTTACAGCAGGGCCCTTATTACACTTTCTCTTACAGGGCAATGGAAACCGTTTTGCCCATGCGATAAAGCAAGGTGCAAAAATGAATTCATGCCTAGCAGAGGATGGTTTCGATCCACCGACCTCTGGGTTATGGGCCCAGCACGCTTCCGCTGTGCCACTCTGCTTCTGTTTGTATTCAACCTTCAAGTTTAAGAAGGGTACATTAGTTGAAATAGTTACACTACTATATATGTTACAGCAAGGCCCTAATGACACTTTCTCTTAAGGGGCTATGGCCGACAATTGGCCCATATGGTAAGCAAGGTATAAAAACCAACGTACACCTAGCAGAGGATGGTTTCGATCCATCGACCTCTGGGTTATGGGCCCAACACGCTTCCGCTGCGCCACTCTGCTGCCATACAGTGAATGCTTCATTGTGGGAAAAAGTGGCGTTAAACTTCTTGGAGCAGACTTACTTCCTCACTCCACAAGACACACATACATCCCCATAAAATCATTTAGCAACCACTGCAGGCACAGTCTCTGTGGCGCAATCGGTTAGCGCGTTCGGCTGTTAACCGAAAGGTTGGTGGTTCAAGCCCACCCAGGGACGGCCTTTCCTTTTGTGTTCAACAGTTGTCCGAAGAGAACCCCAGATAGCCATGTAGATTCATTTGAGACACGTTGGAATCTCATTCACGTTCATGAAAAGGGTGAGCAGCATCAAGTTCAT
>NC_090649.1:9013283-9018283 GCF_040937935.1 Hyperolius riggenbachi | reverse complement strand
GAACCTCTCCAGAGACTGAGCAGGTGCAGGATGTCCTAACTGTTCAGAGATCTTGTCTTGGTCTTGTCTTCCATGGAATTGTAGGGTGCCAAAAGCAAGCTCACATGCGTTGGCCGGGAATCGAACCCGGGTCAACTGCTTGGAAGGCAGCTATGCTCACCACTATACCACCAACGCTACATGCTGAAACTCGCCTAGCATGTACCATTGCAATATACCCAAGAGAAAAATGAGCTTGCTTATTTGCCTACTTTGCTAGATGTAAGCAGTGGGACACATGGTGATACTGCTTACAGACTTCAATTCAAGACTTCAGAAAGATCATGTGCCCCCCTGGATGATGCTGGTGCAACACACACAGCAAAGGACAGCAATTTGAAGTCTGGAAGATTCCAGGGCAAGGGTGGGAAGGATGAAAAGCTAGGTGGCCATGCAACCATTCCTGCTAACCCAAAGCTTACTTGTGCCCTACAACACATTGGCTTAAGACTTGACCAAATCCAATGCTCCAATATGGGGAAGCTTCTCTGTTCGCTGTTTTTTTTTTTTTTTTAAGTGCGGTGTCACAGTTCACCCATCTCTTCAACTGCAAGAACGGCCCAGGAGTAGTCTTAGCTACCCTAATATGTACGTTACAGCAGGGCCCTTATTACACTTTCTCTTACAGGGCAATGGAAACCGTTTTGCCCATGCGATAAAGCAAGGTGCAAAAATGAATTCATGCCTAGCAGAGGATGGTTTCGATCCATCGACCTCTGGGTTATGGGCCCAGCACGCTTCCACTGTGCCACTCTGCTTCTGTTTGTATCCAACCTTCAAGTTTAAGAAGGGTACATTAGTTGAAATAGTTACACTACTATATATGTTACAGCAAGGCCCTAATGACACTTTCTCTTAAGGGGCTATGGCCGACAATTGGCCCATATGGTAAGCAAGGTATAAAAACCAACGTACACCTAGCAGAGGATGGTTTCGATCCATCGACCTCTGGATTATGGGCCCAGCACGCTTCCGCTGCGCCACTCTGCTGCCATACAGTGAATGCTTCATTGTGGGAAAAAGTGGCGTTAAACTTCTTGGAGCAGACTTACTTCCTCACTCCACAAGACACACATACATCCCCATAAAATCATTTAGCAACAACTGCAGGCACAGTCTCTGTGGCGCAATCGGTTAGCGCGTTCGGCTGTTAACCGAAAGGTTGGTGGTTCAAGCCCACCCAGGGACGGCCTTTCCTTTTGTGTTCAACAGTTGTCCGAAGAGAACCCCAGATAGCCATGTAGATTCATTTGAGACACGTTGGAATCTCATTCACGTTCATGAAAAGGGTGAGCAGCATCAAGTTCATGTCTTAGTGATACAACAGACATCCCTGGCAGTGTCTGTGACCAAATGAAGTTTTCTGTACCCCAGAAGCAGCAGTAAAGTATTAGCCGGGGATCGAACCCAAAGCCTGGCGACGGCTGTCAAGCCAAAGAAAGGCAGTTCAAGCCCACCCAAGGACAGGCTCGCTTTAGTGCCTTGCTAGCTATTTGTTTAGAACATTATAGAGTGTCTGCATTAAGTGTTGACCATTTAGAAAGAACTTTAAGCTGGCGTAGAGTCTGCTGCACCGGAATGGAACCTCTCCAGAGACTGAGCAGGTGCAGGATGTCCTAACTGTTCAGAGATCTTGTCTTGGTCTTGTCTTCCATGGAATTGTAGGGTGCCAAAAGCAAGCTCACATGCGTTGGCCGGGAATCGAACCCGGGTCAACTGCTTGGAAGGCAGCTATGCTCACCACTATACCACCAACGCTACATGCTGAAACTCGCCTAGCATGTACCATTGCAATATACCCAAGAGAAAAATGAGCTTGCTTATTTGCCTACTTTGCTAGATGTAAGCAGTGGGACACATGGTGATACTGCTTACAGACTTCAATTCAAGACTTCAGAAAGATCATGTGCCCCCCTGGATGATGCTGGTGCAACACACACAGCAAAGGACAGCAATTTGAAGTCTGGAAGATTCCAGGGCAAGGGTGGGAAGGATGAAAAGCTAGGTGGCCATGCAACCATTCCTGCTAACCCAAAGCTTACTTGTGCCCTACAACACATTGGCTTAAGACTTGACCAAATCCAATGCTCCAATATGGGGAAGCTTCTCTGTTCGCTGTTTTTTTTTTTTTTTTAAGTGCGGTGTCACAGTTCACCCATCTCTTCAACTGCAAGAACGGCCCAGGAGTAGTCTTAGCTACCCTAATATGTACGTTACAGCAGGGCCCTTATTACACTTTCTCTTACAGGGCAATGGAAACCGTTTTGCCCATGCGATAAAGCAAGGTGCAAAAATGAATTCATGCCTAGCAGAGGATGGTTTCGATCCATCGACCTCTGGGTTATGGGCCCAGCACGCTTCCACTGTGCCACTCTGCTTCTGTTTGTATTCAACCTTCAAGTTTAAGAAGGGTACATTAGTTGAAATAGTTACACTACTATATATGTTACAGCAAGGCCCTAATGACACTTTCTCTTAAGGGGCTATGGCCGACAATTGGCCCATATGGTAAGCAAGGTATAAAAACCAACGTACACCTAGCAGAGGATGGTTTCGATCCATCGACCTCTGGATTATGGGCCCAGCACGCTTCCGCTGCGCCACTCTGCTGCCATACAGTGAATGCTTCATTGTGGGAAAAAGTGGCGTTAAACTTCTTGGAGCAGACTTACTTCCTCACTCCACAAGACACACATACATCCCCATAAAATCATTTAGCAACAACTGCAGGCACAGTCTCTGTGGCGCAATCGGTTAGCGCGTTCGGCTGTTAACCGAAAGGTTGGTGGTTCAAGCCCACCCAGGGACGGCCTTTCCTTTTGTGTTCAACAGTTGTCCGAAGAGAACCCCAGATAGCCATGTAGATTCATTTGAGACACGTTGGAATCTCATTCACGTTCATGAAAAGGGTGAGCAGCATCAAGTTCATGTCTTAGTGATACAACAGACATCCCTGGCAGTGTCTGTGACCAAATGAAGTTTTCTGTACCCCAGAAGCAGCAGTAAAGTATTAGCCGGGGATCGAACCCAAAGCCTGGCGACGGCTGTCAAGCCAAAGAAAGGCAGTTCAAGCCCACCCAAGGACAGGCTCGCTTTAGTGCCTTGCTAGCTATTTGTTTAGAACATTATAGAGTGTCTGCATTAAGTGTTGACCATTTAGAAAGAACTTTAAGCTGGCGTAGAGTCTGCTGCACCGGAATGGAACCTCTCCAGAGACTGAGCAGGTGCAGGATGTCCTAACTGTTCAGAGATCTTGTCTTGGTCTTGTCTTCCATGGAATTGTAGGGTGCCAAAAGCAAGCTCACATGTGTTGGCCGGGAATCGAACCCGGGTCAACTGCTTGGAAGGCAGCTATGCTCACCACTATACCACCAACGCTACATGCTGAAACTCGCCTAGCATGTACCATTGCAATATACCCAAGAGAAAAATGAGCTTGCTTATTTGCCTACTTTGCTAGATGTAAGCAGTGGGACACATGGTGATACTGCTTACAGACTTCAATTCAAGACTTCAGAAAGATCATGTGCCCCCCTGGATGATGCTGGTGCAACACACACAGCAAAGGACAGCAATTTGAAGTCTGGAAGATTCCAGGGCAAGGGTGGGAAGGATGAAAAGCTAGGTGGCCATGCAACCATTCCTGCTAACCCAAAGCTTACTTGTGCCCTACAACACATTGGCTTAAGACTTGACCAAATCCAATGCTCCAATATGGGGAAGCTTCTCTGTTCGCTGTTTTTTTTTTTTTTTTTATTTTTATTTTTTTAAGTGCGGTGTCACAGTTCACCCATCTCTTCAACTGCAAGAACGGCCCAGGAGTAGTCTTAGCTACCCTAATATGTACGTTACAGCAGGGCCCTTATTACACTTTCTCTTACAGGGCAATGGAAACCGTTTTGCCCATGCGATAAAGCAAGGTGCAAAAATGAATTCATGCCTAGCAGAGGATGGTTTCGATCCATCGACCTCTGGGTTATGGGCCCAGCACGCTTCCGCTGTGCCACTCTGCTTCTGTTTGTATTCAACCTTCAAGTTTAAGAAGGGTACATTAGTTGAAATAGTTACACTACTATATATGTTACAGCAAGGCCCTAATGACACTTTCTCTTAAGGGGCTATGGCCGACAATTGGCCCATATGGTAAGCAAGGTATAAAAACCAACGTACACCTAGCAGAGGATGGTTTCGATCCATCGACCTCTGGGTTATGGGCCCAGCACGCTTCCGCTGCGCCACTCTGCTGCCATACAGTGAATGCTTCATTGTGGGAAAAAGTGGCGTTAAACTTCTTGGAGCAGACTTACTTCCTCACTCCACAAGACACACATACATCCCCATAAAATCATTTAGCAACAACTGCAGGCACAGTCTCTGTGGCGCAATCGGTTAGCGCGTTCGGCTGTTAACCGAAAGGTTGGTGGTTCAAGCCCACCCAGGGACGGCCTTTCCTTTTGTGTTCAACAGTTGTCCGAAGAGAACCCCAGATAGCCATGTAGATTCATTTGAGACACGTTGGAATCTCATTCACGTTCATGAAAAGGGTGAGCAGCATCAAGTTCATGTCTTAGTGATACAACAGACATCCCTGGCAGTGTCTGTGACCAAATGAAGTTTTCTGTACCCCAGAAGCAGCAGTAAAGTATTAGCCGGGGATCGAACCCAAAGCCTGGCGACGGCTGTCAAGCCAAAGAAAGGCAGTTCAAGCCCACCCAAGGACAGGCTCGCTTTAGTGCCTTGCTAGCTATTTGTTTAGAACATTATAGAGTGTCTGCATTAAGTGTTGACCATTTAGAAAGAACTTTAAGCTGGCGTAGAGTCTGCTGCACCGGAATGGAACCTCTCCAGAGACTGAGCAGGTGCAGGATGTCCTAACTGTTCAGAGATCTTGTCTTGGTCTTGTCTTCCATGGAATTGTAGGGTGCCAAAAGCAAGCTCACATGCGTTGGCCGGGAATCGAA
>NC_090649.1:8998283-9000783 GCF_040937935.1 Hyperolius riggenbachi | reverse complement strand
GCCCACCCAGGGACGGCCTTTCCTTTTGTGTTCAACAGTTGTCCGAAGAGAACCCCAGATAGCCATGTAGATTCATTTGAGACACGTTGGAATCTCATTCACGTTCATGAAAAGGGTGAGCAGCATCAAGTTCATGTCTTAGTGATACAACAGACATCCCTGGCAGTGTCTGTGACCAAATGAAGTTTTCTGTACCCCAGAAGCAGCAGTAAAGTATTAGCCGGGGATCGAACCCAAAGCCTGGCGACGGCTGTCAAGCCAAAGAAAGGCAGTTCAAGCCCACCCAAGGACAGGCTCGCTTTAGTGCCTTGCTAGCTATTTGTTTAGAACATTATAGAGTGTCTGCATTAAGTGTTGACCATTTAGAAAGAACTTTAAGCTGGCGTAGAGTCTGCTGCACCGGAATGGAACCTCTCCAGAGACTGAGCAGGTGCAGGATGTCCTAACTGTTCAGAGATCTTGTCTTGGTCTTGTCTTCCATGGAATTGTAGGGTGCCAAAAGCAAGCTCACATGCGTTGGCCGGGAATCGAACCCGGGTCAACTGCTTGGAAGGCAGCTATGCTCACCACTATACCACCAACGCTACATGCTGAAACTCGCCTAGCATGTACCATTGCAATATACCCAAGAGAAAAATGAGCTTGCTTATTTGCCTACTTTGCTAGATGTAAGCAGTGGGACACATGGTGATACTGCTTACAGACTTCAATTCAAGACTTCAGAAAGATCATGTGCCCCCCTGGATGATGCTGGTGCAACACACACAGCAAAGGACAGCAATTTGAAGTCTGGAAGATTCCAGGGCAAGGGTGGGAAGGATGAAAAGCTAGGTGGCCATGCAACCATTCCTGCTAACCCAAAGCTTACTTGTGCCCTACAACACATTGGCTTAAGACTTGACCAAATCCAATGCTCCAATATGGGGAAGCTTCTCTGTTTGCTGTTTTTTTTTTTTTTTTTTTTTTTTAAGTGCGGTGTCACAGTTCACCCATCTCTTCAACTGCAAGAACGGCCCAGGAGTAGTCTTAGCTACCCTAATATGTACGTTACAGCAGGGCCCTTATTACACTTTCTCTTACAGGGCAATGGAAACCGTTTTGCCCATGCGATAAAGCAAGGTGCAAAAATGAATTCATGCCTAGCAGAGGATGGTTTCGATCCATCGACCTCTGGGTTATGGGCCCAGCACGCTTCCACTGTGCCACTCTGCTTCTGTTTGTATTCAACCTTCAAGTTTAAGAAGGGTACATTAGTTGAAATAGTTACACTACTATATATGTTACAGCAAGGCCCTAATGACACTTTCTCTTAAGGGGCTATGGCCGACAATTGGCCCATATGGTAAGCAAGGTATAAAAACCAACGTACACCTAGCAGAGGATGGTTTCGATCCATCGACCTCTGGATTATGGGCCCAGCACGCTTCCGCTGCGCCACTCTGCTGCCATACAGTGAATGCTTCATTGTGGGAAAAAGTGGCGTTAAACTTCTTGGAGCAGACTTACTTCCTCACTCCACAAGACACACATACATCCCCATAAAATCATTTAGCAACAACTGCAGGCACAGTCTCTGTGGCGCAATCGGTTAGCGCGTTCGGCTGTTAACCGAAAGGTTGGTGGTTCAAGCCCACCCAGGGACGGCCTTTCCTTTTGTGTTCAACAGTTGTCCGAAGAGAACCCCAGATAGCCATGTAGATTCATTTGAGACACGTTGGAATCTCATTCACGTTCATGAAAAGGGTGAGCAGCATCAAGTTCATGTCTTAGTGATACAACAGACATCCCTGGCAGTGTCTGTGACCAAATGAAGTTTTCTGTACCCCAGAAGCAGCAGTAAAGTATTAGCCGGGGATCGAACCCAAAGCCTGGCGACGGCTGTCAAGCCAAAGAAAGGCAGTTCAAGCCCACCCAAGGACAGGCTCGCTTTAGTGCCTTGCTAGCTATTTGTTTAGAACATTATAGAGTGTCTGCATTAAGTGTTGACCATTTAGAAAGAACTTTAAGCTGGCGTAGAGTCTGCTGCACCGGAATGGAACCTCTCCAGAGACTGAGCAGGTGCAGGATGTCCTAACTGTTCAGAGATCTTGTCTTGGTCTTGTCTTCCATGGAATTGTAGGGTGCCAAAAGCAAGCTCACATGCGTTGGCCGGGAATCGAACCCGGGTCAACTGCTTGGAAGGCAGCTATGCTCACCACTATACCACCAACGCTACATGCTGAAACTCGCCTAGCATGTACCATTGCAATATACCCAAGAGAAAAATGAGCTTGCTTATTTGCCTACTTTGCTAGATGTAAGCAGTGGGACACATGGTGATACTGCTTACAGACTTCAATTCAAGACTTCAGAAAGATCATGTGCCCCCCTGGATGATGCTGGTGCAACACACACAGCAAAGGACAGCAATTTGAAGTCTGGAAGATTCCAGGGCAAGGGTGGGAAGGATGAAAAGCTAGGTGGCCATGCAACCATTCCTGCTAACCCAAAGCTTACTTGT
>NC_090649.1:8983283-8990783 GCF_040937935.1 Hyperolius riggenbachi | reverse complement strand
GGGGATCGAACCCAAAGCCTGGCGACGGCTGTCAAGCCAAAGAAAGGCAGTTCAAGCCCACCCAAGGACAGGCTCGCTTTAGTGCCTTGCTAGCTATTTGTTTAGAACATTATAGAGTGTCTGCATTAAGTGTTGACCATTTAGAAAGAACTTTAAGCTGGCGTAGAGTCTGCTGCACCGGAATGGAACCTCTCCAGAGACTGAGCAGGTGCAGGATGTCCTAACTGTTCAGAGATCTTGTCTTGGTCTTGTCTTCCATGGAATTGTAGGGTGCCAAAAGCAAGCTCACATGCGTTGGCCGGGAATCGAACCCGGGTCAACTGCTTGGAAGGCAGCTATGCTCACCACTATACCACCAACGCTACATGCTGAAACTCGCCTAGCATGTACCATTGCAATATACCCAAGAGAAAAATGAGCTTGCTTATTTGCCTACTTTGCTAGATGTAAGCAGTGGGACACATGGTGATACTGCTTACAGACTTCAATTCAAGACTTCAGAAAGATCATGTGCCCCCCTGGATGATGCTGGTGCAACACACACAGCAAAGGACAGCAATTTGAAGTCTGGAAGATTCCAGGGCAAGGGTGGGAAGGATGAAAAGCTAGGTGGCCATGCAACCATTCCTGCTAACCCAAAGCTTACTTGTGCCCTACAACACATTGGCTTAAGACTTGACCAAATCCAATGCTCCAATATGGGGAAGCTTCTCTGTTTGCTGTTTTTTTTTTTTTTTTTTTTTTAAGTGCGGTGTCACAGTTCACCCATCTCTTCAACTGCAAGAACGGCACAGGAGTAGTCTTAGCTACCCTAATATGTACGTTACAGCAGGGCCCTTATTACACTTTCTCTTACAGGGCAATGGAAACCGTTTTGCCCATGCGATAAAGCAAGGTGCAAAAATGAATTCATGCCTAGCAGAGGATGGTTTCGATCCATCGACCTCTGGGTTATGGGCCCAGCACGCTTCCGCTGTGCCACTCTGCTTCTGTTTGTATTCAACCTTCAAGTTTAAGAAGGGTACATTAGTTGAAATAGTTACACTACTATATATGTTACAGCAAGGCCCTAATGACACTTTCTCTTAAGGGGCTATGGCCGACAATTGGCCCATATGGTAAGCAAGGTATAAAAACCAACGTACACCTAGCAGAGGATGGTTTCGATCCATCGACCTCTGGGTTATGGGCCCAGCACGCTTCCGCTGCGCCACTCTGCTGCCATACAGTGAATGCTTCATTGTGGGAAAAAGTGGCGTTAAACTTCTTGGAGCAGACTTACTTCCTCACTCCACAAGACACACATACATCCCCATAAAATCATTTAGCAACAACTGCAGGCACAGTCTCTGTGGCGCAATCGGTTAGCGCGTTCGGCTGTTAACCGAAAGGTTGGTGGTTCAAGCCCACCCAGGGACGGCCTTTCCTTTTGTGTTCAACAGTTGTCCGAAGAGAACCCCAGATAGCCATGTAGATTCATTTGAGACACGTTGGAATCTCATTCACGTTCATGAAAAGGGTGAGCAGCATCAAGTTCATGTCTTAGTGATACAACAGACATCCCTGGCAGTGTCTGTGACCAAATGAAGTTTTCTGTACCCCAGAAGCAGCAGTAAAGTATTAGCCGGGGATCGAACCCAAAGCCTGGCGACGGCTGTCAAGCCAAAGAAAGGCAGTTCAAGCCCACCCAAGGACAGGCTCGCTTTAGTGCCTTGCTAGCTATTTGTTTAGAACATTATAGAGTGTCTGCATTAAGTGTTGACCATTTAGAAAGAACTTTAAGCTGGCGTAGAGTCTGCTGCACCGGAATGGAACCTCTCCAGAGACTGAGCAGGTGCAGGATGTCCTAACTGTTCAGAGATCTTGTCTTGGTCTTGTCTTCCATGGAATTGTAGGGTGCCAAAAGCAAGCTCACATGCGTTGGCCGGGAATCGAACCCGGGTCAACTGCTTGGAAGGCAGCTATGCTCACCACTATACCACCAACGCTACATGCTGAAACTTGCCTAGCATGTACCATTGCAATATACCCAAGAGAAAAATGAGCTTGCTTATTTGCCTACTTTGCTAGATGTAAGCAGTGGGACACATGGTGATACTGCTTACAGACTTCAATTCAAGACTTCAGAAAGATCATGTGCCCCCCTGGATGATGCTGGTGCAACACACACAGCAAAGGACAGCAATTTGAAGTCTGGAAGATTCCAGGGCAAGGGTGGGAAGGATGAAAAGCTAGGTGGCCATGCAACCATTCCTGCTAACCCAAAGCTTACTTGTGCCCTACAACACATTGGCTTAAGACTTGACCAAATCCAATGCTCCAATATGGGGAAGCTTCTCTGTTTGCTGTTTTTTTTTTTTTTTTTTTTTTTTAAGTGTGGTGTCTAGTGTTGGGCGAACATCTAGCTGTTCGGGTTCGGGCCGAACAGGCCGAACATGGCCGCGATGTTCGGGTGTTCGACCCGAACTCCGAACATAATGGAAGTCAATGGGGACCCGAACTTTTGTGGTTTGTAAAGCCTCCTTACATGCTACATACCCCAAATTTACAGGGTATGTGCACCTTGGGAGTGGGTACAAGAGGAAAAATTTTTTTAGCAAAAAGAGCTTATAGTTTTTGAGAAAATCGATTTTAAAGTTTCAAAGGGAAAACTGTCTTTTAAATGCGGGAAATGTCTGTTTTCTTTGCACAGGTAACATGCTTTTTGTCGGCATGCAGTTATAAATGTAATACATATAAGAGGTTCCAGGAAAAGGGACCGGTAATGCTAACCCAGCAGCAGCACACGTGATGGAACAGGAGGAGGGTGGCGCAGGAGGAGAAGGCCACGCTTTGAGACACAAAAACCCAGGCCTTGCATGAGGACAAGAAGCGTGCGGATAGCATGCTTTGTACCACCATGCAGTCATAAATGTAATAAAGATAAGTGGTTCAATAAACAGGGACCACGCGGCAACGCTAACCCAGCAGCAGCACACGTGATGGAACAGGAGGAGGCGCAGGAGGAGAAGGCCACGCTTTGTGAGACACAACAACCCAGGCCTTGCATGAGGACAAAAAGCGTGCGGATAGCATGCTTTGTACCGCCATGTAGTCATAAATGTAATAAAGATAAGAGGTTCAATAAACAGGGACCACGCGGCAACGCTAACCCAGCAGCAGCAGCAGCAGCAGCACACGTGATGGAACAGGAGGAGGCGCAGGAGGAGAAGGCCACGCTTTGTGAGACACAACAACCCAGGCCTTGCATGAGGACAAAAAGCGTGCGGATAGCATGCTTTGTACCGCCATGTAGTCATAAATGTAATAAAGATAAGAGGTTCCATAAACAGGGACCGGCAACGGTAACCCAGCAGCAGCAGCAGCAGCAGCAGCACACGTGATGGAACAGGAGGAGGCGCAGGAGGAGAAGGCCACGCTTTGTGAGACACAACAACCCAGGCCTTGCATGAGGACAAAAAGCGTGCGGATATAGCAGCAATGCTTTTTGCCGCCATGCAGTCATAAATGTAATACAGATGAGAGGTTCAATAAACAGGGACCGGAAACGCTAAACCATCCCAGATGTTCATCGGTCATGTTACTTGGTTGGGGTCCAGGAGTGTTGCGTAGTCGTTTCCAATCCAGGATTGATTCATTTTAATTTGAGTCAGACGGTCTGCATTTTCTGTGGAGAGGCGGATACGCCGATCTGTGATGATGCCTCCGGCAGCACTGAAACAGCGTTCCGACATAACGCTGGCTGCCGGGCAAGCCAGCACCTCTATTGCGTACATTGCCAGTTCGTGCCAGGTGTCTAGCTTCATGCCCGGTTTCAGGTCCAGCGGTGCCAGCCACAAATCCGTCTGTTCCTTTATTCCCCTCCAAATTTCCTCCCCTGTGTGCTGCTTATCCCCAAGGCAGATCAGCTTCAGCAACGCTTGCTGACGCATGCCAACAGCTGTGCTGCACTGCTTCCACGATCCTACTGCTGCTGGTGCTGGGTTAGCATTTCCGGATGAGGTACAGCTTTGAGATGCGTTGGAGGAGAAGGAGTCAGAGAGGTAGGTGCTGCTGTTGTTATCCAGCTGTTTGCGGCGTGGGCAACACCCGCGCCGTAGCAGGTGAGGAATCGCTGCCAGGCTCCACAAGGTTCACCCAGTGCGCGGTAAGGGAGATGTATCGACCCTGGCCGAACGCACTCGTCCAGGTGTCAGTGGTGAGGTGAACCTTGCAGGCAACGGCATTCTTCAAGCTTCGGGTTATTTAGCTGACCACGTGCTCATGCAACTCAGGCACTGCAGAGCGCGCAAAGTGGTAGCGGCTGGGAACCACGTAACGTGGGATGGCCACTGACATCATGCCCTTGAAGCTGTTTGTCTCCACCACTCGATATGGCAGCATTTCGCAGGCCAGAAGCTTGGCTATGCTGGCTGGCTGTTACTGCCACGGCCCGGGGGTCATTTGCTGGCAATTTCCTCTTGTGCTCAAACATCTCAGAGACAGACAACTCAACCGTAGCGCTGCACACCGAAGGGCTGTTGGTTGTTGTGTTTGATGAACACTGGGAGACCTCAAGAGCACTAGTCCGGAAAGTGACAGTGTCAGCATCGTCTGATGTTTGTGAATGTTGTGAACCACGCAATGGCTGGGCTACTGCTGCTGCTGAGGCGGGTCTGGTGGTGAGTCTGGTGAACCCAAGGGAGGCAGTGTTGCTGGTGGTACCCTGTCCTGCCGCGTTTGCCCACAGAGTGGGATGTTTGGATAGAATGTGGCGGCTCATGCTGGTGGTGGAGAGGTTGTTAATACTTTTCCCCCTGCTCAGGCGGGTCTTGCACACCTTGCAAATCGCCATGGTAACATCCTCAGTGCAGTCTTCAAAGAAAGCCCAGACTTTAACTGGCTGAGGACTCGGACCTCGTGCGTGATGTGCTGGTGCTGCTTAACCCACTGCTGGACGCTTGAGAGGTCATCCAAGTAATTATCTGGTCCTGTTCTTTTGGATCTGTGAGGGTTGTTGTCCTGGACAACATGGGCAGTATTGAGTGGGTTTTCTTGGGTGCTCCCCTGTGGCCTGTACGTGAACCGTCAGGGGAAACACCTCTTCCCTTGCCCCTCCCTCTTTCACCGGATTTCTTCCTCATTTCACTTATCCTTAAAGTACACGCTGACTGGCAGCAGTACAGTGGCAGTACAGAAATGCTATACAGTGGTGGGTGAGCGGTGTACCACTATTGTCAGCAGTGACACAGAGCACAATGCTATACAGTGGCGGGTGAGCGGTGTACTACTGTTCCCAGCAGACACAGAGTGGAAGTAAACACAATGCTATATAGTGTGGCTGAGCCGTGTACACAGAGTGGCATTAAACACAATGCTATATAGTCTGCTATATAGTCACCCCGAACAGGGTGATGTTCTGCAGAACCCAAACAGTGGCAAACACTGTTCGCCCAACACTACTGGGAGGGAACGCAGATTTTAGTACCTAAACACACGATACAACATGTTTTCCGGGGTCGGACTCTGAGGCACATACAGATGGTCCCGATCATCATCCTCATCATACAACTCTTCTCCTGAGTCTGACCCACCCACCACCTCTGCCACCCCAACATCCCCAGACACAGACCCCTCATCGTCCTCAACATTAACTTGGGATGCTGGCCTGAGCCAGACCTCCTCCTCCACATCAGGCCCCATCATCTCCTCAATGGCAGCCCTCATTAATCGCTCTGGCGACGGACTGATGGACACAACGTTCTCCTCCGGGGAGGGCTGCTGCTGACCACTGGCTGCTGGGGTGGATGTTATAGCTTGCGTGGGGCGTTGGCTGTTGCTGTTGTTGGGAGTGCTGCTCACAGCGGAGGTCTCTGGGGAACTCATGTTGAGCTCATATAGTGGTTGACGGTGAGTGGAGTATTACTGATCCCAGCAATATACACACTGACTGGCAGAGTACGCAATGCTATATAGTGTGGCTGAGCGGTGTACATAGAGTGGCAGTAAACACAATGCTATATAGTCTGGCTGAGCGAGCGGTGTACTACTGTTCCCAGCAGAATCAGAGTGGCAGTAAACAATGGTATATAGTCTGGCTGAGCGGTGTACACAGAGTGTCAGTAAACAATGGTATATAGTCTGGCTGAGCGAGCGGTGTACTACTGTTCCCAGCAGAATCAGAGTGGCAGTAAACAATGGTATATAGTCTGGCTGAGCGGTGTACACAGAGTGTCAGTAAACAATGGTATATAGTCTGGCTGAGCGGTGTACACACAATGCTATATAGTCTGCTATATAGTGTCAGTAAACAATGGTATATAGTCTGGCTGAGCGAGCGGTGTACTACTGTTCCCAGCAGAATCAGAGTGTCAGTAAACAATGGTATATAGTCTGGCTGAGCGGTGTACACAGAGTTTCAGTAAACAATGGTATATAGTCTGGCTGAGCGGTGTACACAGAGTGTCAGTAAACAATGGTATATAGTCTGGCTGAGCGGTGTACACAGAGTGGCAGTAAACACAATGCTATATAGTCTGGCTGAGCGAGCGGTGTACTACTGTTCCCAGCAGAATCAGAGTGGCAGTAAACAATGGTATATAGTCTGGCTGAGCGGTGTACACAGAGTGTCAGTAAACAATGGTATATAGTCTGGCTGAGCGGTGTACACAGAGTGTCAGTAAACAATGGTATATAGTCTGGCTGAGCGGTGTACACAGAGTGGCAGTAAACACAATGCTATATACTCTGGCTGAGCGAGCGGTGTACTACTGTTCCCAGCAGACACAGAACAGTAAACAGAATGCTATATAGTGTGGCTGAGCGAGCGGTGTACCACTATTCCCAGCAGACACTGAACAGTAAACAGAATGCTATATAGTGTGGCTGAGCGAGCGGTGTACCACTATTCCCAGCAGACACAGAACAGTAAACAGAATGCTATATAGTGTGGCTGAGCGAGCGGTGTACCACTATTCCCAGCAGACACAGAACAGTAAACAGAATGCTATATAGTGTGGCTGAGCGAGCGGTGTACCACTATTCCCAGCAGACACAGAACAGTGAACAGAATGCTATATAGTGTGGCTGAGCGAGCGGTGTACCACTATTCCCAGCAGACACAGAACAGTGAACAGAATGCTATATAGTGTGGCTGAGCGAGCGGTGTACCACTATTCCCAGCAGACACAGAGTGGCAGTAAACAGAATGCTATATAGTGTGGCTGAGCGAGGTACACAGAGTGGCAGTAAACAGAATGCTATATAGTGTGGCTGAGCAAGCGGTGTACTACTATTCCCAGCAGACACAGAGTGGCAGTAAACAGAATGCTATATAGTGTGGCTGAGCGAGGTACACAGAGTGGCAGTAAACAGAATGCTATATAGTGTGGCTGAGCAAGCGGTGTACTACTGTTCCCAGCAGACACAGAACAGTACACAGAATGCTATATAGTGTGGCTGAACGAGCGGTGTACTACTGTTCCCAGCAGACACAGAACAGTACACAGAATGCTATATAGT